>NW_026575063.1:0-83234 GCF_905146905.1 Nyctereutes procyonoides | reverse complement strand
CGTTAGACAGGGGCAAGATGGCGGAAGAGCAGGGTCCCCAAATCACCTGTCCCCACCAAATTACCTAGATAACCTTCAAACCATCCTGAAAATCTACGAATTCGGCCTGAGATGTAAAGAGAGACCAGCTGGAATGCTACAGTGAGAAGAGTCTGCGCTTCTATCAAGGTCGGAAGACGGGGAAAAAGAAATAAAGAAACAAAAGGCCTCCGAGGGGGAGGGGCCCCGCGAGGAGCTGGGCTGAGGCCGGGGCAAGTGTCCCCAGGACAGGAGAGCCCCGTCCCGGAGGAGCAGGAGCTGCACCAACCTTCCCGGACGGGCGGAAAGGGGCTCGCAGGGAGTTAGAGCAGGACCCAGGAGAGCGGGGATGCCCTCGGGCTCCCGGGGACACTAACAGACACCTGCGCCCCCGGGAGAGTGCTCCGAGCTCCCTAAGGGCTGCAGCGCGCACAGCGGGACCGGAGCAGGAGCAGCTCGGAGGGCTCGGGAGCGGCTCCAGGGAGGGAGCTGCAGGGCGGGAGCGCGAATCCAACAGCGCAGGCCCCGGAGCACAGGGCGCCGGGACACAGCCCAGGATCCGGCCTCCCCCTGGGACAGGCAGAGGCCGGGAGGGCCCAGGACAGCAAGGACGCTCCTGCCCCAAGCCGAGCAGATCAGCGGCCCCGCCCCGGAGCCTCCAGGCCCTGTAGACGGAGAACCGAGAGCCCGAGCCCCATAGTTCCTGCGGAGGCTAAATCCAGGCTTCCAGAGTTGCCATAGCAACTGCGGCTGATCCTCCTGGGGCCCCACGGGGTAAACAACCCCCGCTGAGCCTGGCAGCAGGCAGGGGCAGAGCAGCTCCCCCAAGTGCTAACACCTGAAAATCAGCACAGCAGGCCCCTCCCCCAGAAGACCAGCTAGACGGACCAGTGATACTCCCCCGTGTTCCAATACAACTTGTTTTTGGCCACTCTGCACTGAGCAAAATGACTAGAAGGAAAACCTCACCTCAAAAGAAAGAATCAGAAACAGCCCTCTCTCCCACAGAGTTACAAAATCTGGATTACACTTCAATGTCAGAAAGCCAATTCAGAAGCACTATTCTACAGCTACTGGTGGCTCTAGAAAAAAGCATTAAGGATTCACGAGACTTCATGACTGCAGAATTTAGATCCAATCAGGCAGAAATTAAAAATCAATTGAATGAGATGCAATCCAAACTAGAAGTCCTAACGACGAGGGTTAACGAGGTGGAAGAACGAGTGAGTGACATAGAAGACAAGTTAATGGCAAAGAGGGAAACTGAGGAAAAAAGAGACAATCAATTAAGGGACCATGAAAACAGATTAAGGCAAATAAATGACAGCCTAAGGAAGAAAAACCTACATTTAATTGGGGTTCCCGAGGGCGCCGAAAGGGACAGAGGGCCAGAATATGTATTTGAACAAATCCTAGCTGAAAACTTTCCCAATCTGGGAAGGGAAACAGGCATTCAGATCCAGGAAATAGAGAGATCCCCCCCTAAAATCAATAAAAACCGTTCAACACCTCGACATTTAATAGTGAAGCTTGCAAATTCCAAAGATAAAGAGAAGATCCTTAAAGCAGCAAGAGACAAGAAGTCCCTGACTTTCATGGGGAGGAATATTAGGGTAACAGCAGACCTCTCCACAGAGACGTGGCAGGCCAGAAAGGGCTGGCAGGATATATTCAGGGTCCTAAATGAGAAGAACATGCAACCAAGAATACTTTATCCAGCAAGGCTCTCATTCAAAATGGAAGGAGAGATAAAGAGCTTCCAAGACAGGCAGGAACTGAAAGAATATGTGACCTCCAAACCAGCTCTGCAAGAAATTTTAAGGGGGACTCTTAAAACTCCCCTTTAAGAAGAAGTTCAGTGGAACAATCCACAAAAACAAGGACTAAATAGATATCATGATGACACTAAACTCATATCTGTCAATAGTAACTCTGAACGTGAATGGGCTTAATGACCCCATCAAAAGGCGCAGGGTTTCAGACTGGATAAAAAAGCAGGACCCATCTATTTGCTGTCTACAAGAGACTCATTTTAGACAGAAGGACACCTACAACCTGAAAATAAAAGGTTGGAGAACCATTTACCATTCAAATGGTTCTCAAAATATACCCTAAAAACTATAGAACACTTCTGAAAGAAATTGAGGAAGACACAAAGAGATGGAAAAATATTCCATGCTCATGGATTGGCAGAATTAATATTGTGAAAATGTCAATGTTACCCAGGGCAATTTACATGTATAATGCAATCCCTATCAAAATACCATGGACTTTCTTCAGAGACTTAGAACAAATTATTTTAAGATTTGTGTGGAATCAGAAAAGACCCCAAACAGCCAGGGGAATTTTAAAAAAGAAAACCATATCTGGGGGCATCACAATGCCAGATTTCAGGTTGTACTACAAAGCTGTGTTCATCAAGACAGTGTGGTACTGGCACAAAAACAGACACATAGACCAATGGAACAGAACAGAGAACCCAGAAGTGGACCCTGAACTTTATGGTCAACTAATATACGATAAAGGAGGAAAGACGATCCACTGGAAGAAAGACAGTCTCTTCAATAAATGGTGCTGGGAAAATTGGACATCCACATGCAGAAGAATGAAACTGGACCACTCTCTTGCACCATACACAAAGATAAACTCAAAATAGATGAAAGATCTAAATGTGAGACAAGATCCCATCAAAATCCCAGAGGAGAACTCAGGCAACACCCTTTTTGAACTTGGCCACAGTAACCGGAGAAGGACAAACAGTGTATGTTCTCATTCATTTGGGGAATATGAATAATAGTGAAAGGGAATATAAGGGAAGGGAGAAGAAATGTGTGAGAAATATCAGAAAGGGAGACAGAACATAAAGACTTCTAACTCTGGGAAATGAACTAGGGGTGGTGGAGGGGGAGGAGGGCGGGGGGTGGGGGTGAATGGGTGACGGGCACTGAGGGGTACACTTGACGGGATGAGCACTGGGTGTTATTCTGTATGTTGGTAAATTGAACACCAATAAAAATTAATTTATAAAAAAAAAAAAAAAGACGAAAGAAGATGCTGAGTGTGCGTTTTCTCAACCAACCAAGTTCTGCTTTGGTTGACAGGAAATTGCTTTCCAAAGCAGGTGCAATGAGATACCACCTCACGCTCACTCAGCCCCGGGGCTCTGCAGCGGTCCTGGCAGTGGCAGCAGGCCATCCAACAGGGGGCCGCCGCCAGGGGGGAGGGGGCCGTATGCCGGGCCATACTGGGCCCTCCAGAGAAGGACACGCATGGGTTTCATAAGCCCAGGCGCCAATGGGAACGGACCAAAGAGTTTCAGGGAAACTCCAGTATATTCCAGAGTCAGAGACCTAACTCCAGGGCGCGCCTGAAGACGTGCTGCTCCTCTGACATCCCAAATTTCTGTGCACACATGCATGCACGGTGCCCCGCACACCGGGCGCTGGTGTTCCCAACCATTTCTCCACTTTCCAAGAGCAGTTCACACAGCTCGAATGCCTAAGATCGCTCTATATTTTAAGAACACAGAAACATTTGAGCATTGTATTTCTTGCATCCCTTCTCGTGAGCGCTAGAGTTGTTTCTATTTTAGTCGTTTTTTGTTTTGAAACTTTGCTTTCGTATGAACACTCAGCAGAAAAGTACTTACTTCTTGCCAGTTATCTATTAAAAAAAAAAAAAAGACTTTGATTTGTAGTTTTAAAGATTAACCCTCCCAAGTTCTCTTCATAACTGCCTTGACATTTTGGGTTGTTCTGTTCTGTTAATTTTCTTTTGCTTTTTTGTTTTTTTTTTGTTTGTTTTTACTTTTGCATTTAAGACCATTAAACTTGATTTTGTTTTGCTCGAAAAAAAAAAAAAAAAAAAGAGTCGCTTGTTCCACCAACCACCAGCCAGGCGCCCCTGAATATATATAATTTTTATGTTATTTGGTTATTAATATTCTTTGCTTTTCATGTGATATACCATCTTCTTTCTTTCTTTCTTTCTTCTTTCTCTCTTCTTTCTTTCTTTCTTTCTCTTCTTTCTTTCTTTCTTTTTTTTTTTCTTTCTTTTCTTCATGAGGGACACAGAGAAGCAGAGACATAGGCAGAGGGAGAAGCAGGCTCCCTGTGGGGAGCCAATGTGGGACTCAATCCCAGGATCATGCCCTGAGCCAAAGGTAGATGCTCAACCACTGAGCCCAGCCACCCAGGTGCCCATACCCATTTTTTGAGTGGGATTTTTATCCTTATTTAGTTGTATAGGCTCTTTTCCTATTTGGGATAATGTGTTAGAAATATTTTTCCAAGGACGCCTTGGTGGTTCAGTAAGAAGCAGCCAGCTCTTGATTTTGGCTCAGGTCATGATCTCAGGGTTCTAGGATCGAGCCCCTTGTAGGGCTTTGCACTCAGCAGAGAGTCTGCTTGAGGTTCTCTCTCTTCTTCTGCCTTTGCCCCTCCCCCTGTGTGCACACATGGCCTCTCAAATAAATTTTTTAAAAAGATTTTATTTAAGAGAGAGAGAGAGAGAGAGAGTGTGTGTGTGTGTGTGCATGAGAGAGGGGAGGGGAGGGAGAAGCAGACTTTCTGCTGAGTGGGGATCCTGACTTATGGGGCTCGATTCCAGGATCTGTGATCATGATTTGAGCCAAAGGCAGATGCTTAACAAATGGACTGAGCCACCCAGGCACCCCTAGATAAATAAATCTTAATCTATTTTTCCCTGTTTTCATTTATTTCATTCCTTTTTCATTTGTTTGCTTGTTCTTTCTCTTACACAGTATAGGTTTTCATAAATATTTATGGGATCAGACTTTTGGATCTTGCCTTGATTCTTTTTGTGTGTCACTTCAGGTCCCATATGGGAGAGGCCTTCCCTACTTCAGGATTTTAATTTACACACCTGTTTTTAAAAAATATTTTTTCCCAAGTCTTTGGCACTTTGGCATTCATTTTGGTGTGTAAGAAATGAAGGAGGAATCCACCTCTCTTACCTTTGGGGCAGAGATCATAATAATTGTCCACAGTAACTGATTGAATATGGAACATTCATATAGTAGAACACTGTGCAGCCAGAAAAAGCATGGGGCAGATCCTTGTGTTTATCCATGAAAGATATCCAGCATGTGTTAAATTTTAAAAAGTCTCCCCTTCTTGGCAACACCAGTTTGGATGACACTATTAATTATCCTTTCTTAGAAACTGGGTGACAGATAAAAAGCCAGGAATCTTCGATTTAGATACACCCAGGTTCGGATTCTGGCTCTCTCTCTCCTCTATCCCAGCTTACTGAACCTGTTGTCAGCCAATGTTTTCTGTGGAAGACTAACACCCACTTCGGGTGTGGTTTTGAGAATTAAATGAAATATTTATTGCTGTGTTTTATTTGTTTTTGCTGTACAGGGATACTTTATTTTGGGTGCATAAAATTTAGAAAATGTTTTCTCAGCAAAGAATTTTATAAACTTTGTTGCAAAGCTTAAAAAGAGAAAGACAAAATAAGGAAGAAATGTTTTCTCAGATGTCAGTTCCCCATGATTAATCTATGAATTAATAAACTAATAAAATACTAATAAGTTAGCTGGGGGTGTGGATGTTGGTTTTTTTGTTGTTTGTTTTTAAAACCAACGAACATTTAGAAATGAATATGAGGTTAGTTGTACAGATTGTATATCTCAGCTCACAGCATATAGAAATGGTTTTTAATGCTTCAGAGGTCTCCTAGTTATATAAAACTTGATTGGACCAATTAATTAAGTTAACATATAACACTTACACAATCTAATTCCAGAGCATCCAATTTACTGGGATTGGAATATTAATAAGAATATACTTAGGAAAAAAAAAGAATATACTTAGGGGCACCTGGGTGGCTCAGTCGGTTAAGCGTCTGCTTTGGGCTCAGGTCATGATCCCAGGGTCCTGGCTTGGAGCCCCATATTGGGCTCTCTGCTCAGCAGGGAGTCTACTTCTCCCTCTGTGCACGCCATCCCCCACCCCCCACACACACACTCTCTTTTCTCTCTCTCTCTCTCTCTCTCTCTCTCAAATAAATGAATAAAATCTTAAGGAGAGAATTATGTTAATACCATCTATATTCTGGAAGCACTGTTTTAGAAATGAGAACAATGCAGCATCAGTCCAGTAACACTTTAAATGAAATAGGCCTCAATCAGAATGAATTTAAAGAGAGGAGACACCTCAGATGTCCCGCTGTGCTTGCAGATGTGTAGAAGATGGCTCCTGTGAATCTGAATCTGATCTGCCCCTGTGTCCCTCCCTCACAGCCAACCCCTCCAGCTCCCCAAGGGGGTCTGATGATGCAGGGACTGTGCAGATCTATTTAAAATGTAGGTTTTCTTGTTTTTCAGGCATTGTGAGGCCACCAGATAAGCAGACAATTACCATTGAAAGATAGCCTGTTGGTCACTGTTCTCAAGAGTAAGAGGGCACACCCCCACTAGGGGCGGCTATGTGGGGAAGCACCAGAGCCGGTCAGGAGGCAGAGAGATTGAGGGGAAAACCTGGACAGGAGCCTTATGGTGTCCAGGGGAAGGAATGGGCGAGGGCTGAGCAAACAGGCTCAGGAGTGGTCCTGGGGCCTAGGGGCCGACCCTACTCTGGTACGTGGCCCTGGAGTGGTTCATGCAGAGGAATAGTGGCCTGAGAGCAGAAGCCCTGGGAGGAAGTGGTTGGGGGCACGATCTCTGGATTGGTTGGTTTGCTTATGAATGGCACACACAAAGGCTAGTCATTGATAATCTAGCGTTGGAGGGGCAGCCTCTGGGGTCGTTGAGGCCCCAGATGCTAAAGCATCAGAAACAAAGTTAATTTAAAGTAATTTAATACATGAGCTTGGGTGCTGCTCTGGGCTGCAAGTGGACAAAGGAGCTACTTGGAAAAAGCTACTTTTCCCTCTTGAATTGAGCCACTTACCTTCCATGACTGAGCTTCCTCTCAGTCTGCACAACTACCAGCACACTGAGCTGTTTCCTCACAGGACCTGATCCACTGTAGATTTCTCCAGGTTTTTGACCATCATCTCGCAGGAGCCAAAGTTTGGATGATGTGCCCCTCTTTTTTTTTTTTTTGAAGATTTATTTATTTATTTGAGACAGAACAAGTGCATGGCGATGGGGGGTAGGGGAAGGAGACGGGCAGAGGGGAGGGTGAGAGAGAATCCCCACAGGGACACCTGGTGGCTCAGTAGTTGAGTGTCTGCCTTCAGCTCAGGGCATGATCCTGGGGTCCTGGGATTGAGTCCCCGTGCATTGTGTTCCCACTGTAATGCCATTCATCTGCTCACCTACTTGACAGATTCTGTAACTTGGGCAGAACATCTTTTGGCTAGCTTGTTTTCCTGCATCGTACCTTGGCTTTTTACTGCAAAAGCAATCAAAGCTGCGCTTACCAAAATTTCCAAGAGATACCCAGATAGGCTTGATCCTTGTGCCTATAATTAAGGCAGCCTCGTCAAGAGTGTTGCACGGCTGCCACATGGTCAGCAGCAGGGACATTTATGTGGTGATGAGCAAGTTCTCCCTGGCCCCAAAGAACACTGTACCCTGCCCCTGGCCAGTAGCTTGTGGGCTACCCCTAAACCAAACAAGTGCCTGATGAACAGGACAGATCATCAGTGAGGCTGAGGGACAAGGTACCAGATTTAATAAACTCTGCTCTGGTCACTGCATAAGTGGGAAAGGTTATCATTTGCATGGTACCATTGTAGGAAGATAATCATATTTAAATGCCAGGCATATCACTGGGTCTCAGTAAATGTTAATTCCAAGTTTGGCTGTTTCCAAGTTTGGCTGGTACCAAGTTTGGCTGTTTTCCCTTGGCTGTTTTTGGAGGGGAGGGAGCAGGAAGGTAGGTCAAGGGACGATTGGGTGGCTACCAGTGGTTGAGTGTCTGCCTTTGGCTCAGGTTGGGGTCCTGGGATTGAGTGCCACATCGGGAGCCCCACAGGGAACCTGCTTCTTCCTCTGCCTGTGTCTGTCCCTCTCTCTGTGTCTCTCATGAATAAATAATTTTTTTAAAGGAAGGTAGGTCAGGGTAGAAAGACCCACTTTATGTTTTGTAAAGTGGCTCCTGAATCAGGTTTCAGTTTCAGAGGCCACACAACTATGTATGGTTAGAATTTCGACTTAGAAGAATGTATATAGAGTCTCTGCTCTGAATGAGGAAGGTGTTTTGCATTTGTTTTGTTTTAAAGGAGCCACTCTGATTGTTCCAATCCCTTCATTTCACCAGAGAAGGAAGGAAGCCAAGTAAAGATGGAATGTTTCTGGGCCATCCGCCTGCTAAGAGCAAGGCCAGGTATGAGCCCAGAACTCTCAGCTCCCAGGCCCTGAGCTTGACAGCTTGAGTCTATAGAGCTCACCAGGAGATGGAAAAATGCTTCTCGGTGTTAATTAGAAACTGGTGTTCCCACCTCATTTTTCTTAGGACTCTATGTCCCTCCCACAGGTCCCTATGGGATACTCTTCTTGCTGAGCTCTCTAGCAAAGAGGCACATTCCTTAGGTGGGTTGGTGTTATTTTGGTTGGAGGCCAGAGATGGCCAGCAGGCCTTTCTTTCTACCTTCTACTTTGCCAATCACCTTGTCTTATACAGGAATGTCCTTTGGGTGCCTTGAGGGATGGATATCTTATCCACCCCCTCTTACTGATGGGGAAACTGAAGTCTGGAGGGAGGAAACAACTTGTCAGCATGTGTAGTGTGTTCTTGACATTCTCTGGGAGTTCAAGCCTGTCTTCTCCCAGGAGTGGCTCAAGGTTATTTGGTCCTTGGACCATCAGCATCAGAGTCTCTTGGAGTTTGTGGTTCCTACTGTGATAGAGCTGGGTAGGGCAGGAATGTCTTTTCACTAAGTACCCCCAGTGATTGATGCTTAGGAGTGCAAAGGTTTGTTAGCCACTGTGTTGAGGGCATTGGTGTTCTCTACCTCCTCCTTTCCAGAAACAGAGGACTGGACCTTGGAAGGCAAATGTGAACCCCCTGCCCCACTCTCTTCGCTCTTTGCTTGTAGCTTGAAGACCTCACCTATGCCCAGCTGAGGGCTCTGTGCTTAAGCAGACTTGGGAGGTTCTTGATCTTTCTCTGCCACTCTAGCTGGTGTTCATGGCACAGAAGCTTCCATGTGGGTGGTCAGAGGATCCTGTGAATCTTGAATGGGAAGGATGACACATACCCTGGGAATTCACAGAGGTGGGCAAAAGTAGACTTCTAAAGGAGTAGGGCTGGATAGGCCTAGGATCTCATCTCTGCCTTGCTACTGAAAACGTGGTCCATGAACCAGCATCATCTGAAATCTTGCTAGAAATGAAGAATCTTGGGTCTGCTGCAGGACAAAATTAGAACCTGTACCTCAATGAGTTAAGTGATTTACAAACATATTAAAGTTTGAAAAGTGCTGATCTGGCCTATCCCCTTCCCGCCCCATCCCCCCCCTGTATTATAGGTGACTAAACTGAGGCCCAGAGAGGCTGTGTGACTTGTACCATGTCACAGAGCTGTACTTCAATCTGGTCTCTGTTTTTACACAGTTTTATTGGGATGCAATTCACATACCATATAATCCACCCATTTAAAGTACACAATCCATTTTTTTTAATATGTTCAACTAAACATATTACACCACTACCACCACTAATTTCAGAACACTTTGTTCCTCTTAAAAGAAGTTCTACACCTATTATTAAGCAGGGAGTGAATGAGGCAGTCTTCATTGAATGAAGAGTGCCCTGCACCACAACCCTAGGCAACCCCCACCCTTGGGCAACCACTCTCTGCTTTCTCTAAAAAGTTGCCTGTTCAGGATATTTCATGTAAGTGGCATTGTACAAACGGTGGTCTTTTGTGACTGACTTCCTTCACTTAGCATATTGTTTTTTTTTTTAAAGATTTTATATATTTAAGTCCTCTCTACACCCACTGTGGGGCCCAAACTCACGACCTGGAGATCAAGAGTCACAGGCTTCACCGACTGAGCCAGCCAGGTGCCCCTAGCATAATCTTATCTTTTTTTTAAGATTTTATTTATTTACTCATGAGAGAGACAGAGAGAGGGGACACAGGGACATAGGCAGAGGGAGAAGCAGGCTCCCTGTGGGGAACCTGATGGGAGACTCGATCCCAGGATCCGGGATCACACCCTGAGCCAAAGGCAGACAATCAACCACTGAGCCACCCCAGGCATCCCATGTTTTCTTCAATTTTCTTCAAGGAGTTTATGTAGAATTGGTATTATATGTCTCTTATGTACTTGGGGGACTAAATTAGTAAAGCCATATGGGCCTGGAGTTTTCTTAGAGGGAAAATTCTTAACTACAAATTCAATTTCTTTAATAGAAATAGATCTATTCAGGGGTGCCTGGGTTGCTAGGTCAGTTAGGCATCTGACTTCCGCTCAGGTATTGATCTTGTGGTCTTGGGATGGAGCCTTGGGTTTGACTATGTGCTCTCTTACTCTCTCAAATAAATAAAAATCTTTAAAAGAAAAATAGAGCTATTCACTTTATCTGTTTCTTCTTAAGTTTTGGTAGCTTGGAATTTGTTCAGTTTTTCTGAGTTGATGAACTTATATAAAGTTGTTTATGATACTCTTCTATTACTCTTTTTAATGTAGGTGACCTTTGTAGTGATGCCAACATTTTCATTTCTGATATTGGAATTTGTATCTTTTCAATTTTTCCCCCAGTCTGGCTGTAGGTTTATAAATTTAATTGTTTTTTTTTCAAGGAACTAGGTTTTGTTTTCATTGATTCCCCCCCCATTCTTTTTCTATTTTGATTTCTACTTTGGTCTTTGGTACTAATTTTTTCCACTTTGGGTTTAATTTAGTCTTTGTTTAGTTTCTTAAGGTGAAAACTGAAGTAACTTTTTTTTTTTAGAACTTTCTTTTTTCTAACATAGGCATTTAATGCCATAATTTGCCCCCCAAACTACTGTTGTAATGTCATGCCATTCTACAAATTTTTTATTATGTTGGGTTTTTTCTTCTGACTGAAGGCCTTCCTATAACTCTTGTAGTGCAGGTCTGCTCATGATGAATTCATTCATCTTTGTGTGTGTGTGTGTGTGTGTGTGTGTCTGAAAATGCATTTCCCCCTTTATTTTTGAAGGGTGTTTCTACTAGACATAACAAATATAGGTTCTCAGGGTTTTTAAAATTTGTTTTGTGTTTTATTTTTTTCTCAAAATGTGTTTAGGATTTGTTGTGTGTGTTACATGTGCAACGTTATAGTTCTTATTACGTTTCAAGATGTGATTAAAATATTTTTTAATTTTCTCTACCTTCTTTTATGGACTCCATTTATACTTATATTAGGGCATTTGAAATTGACCTGTAGCTCACTCATGCTCCATTTATTTTTTTATAACGAATACTATATTTATTTTGGATATTTCTTCTTGCTGTGTCTTCAAATTCACAATTTTCTTCTATAATGTGTAATCTTCCATTAATTCCATTCAGTCTATTTTTCATCTTAGATATCATTTTTATGTCTGGAAGTTTGCTCTGCGTCTTTATCTTCTTTATTTCTACATAACCTTTTGCAGGAATATGATTATAATAACTGTTTTAATGTCTTTGTTTCTGAGACATGTCAGTTCCAAGTTGATTTTGACTGAGTTTTTTCTCTTACAAGTTATGTTTTTCTACTTACTTACATGCCTCATAATTTTTTATTGGATGCCATACATTGTGAATTTTACTTTGGGTACTGGAAATTTTTTTGCTTTTCTGTAAATATTCTTGAGCTTTGTTTTAGGATTCAATTTAGTTATGTGGAAACAGTTTGATTCTTTTAGGTCTTGCTGTTAAGATTTGTTAAATGTGACTACCTCAGTACCCAGTCTAGGTCTAATTTCCATTTCAAAGCTAAGACCCTCTAGATTCTTCCACTACTCTATGAATGAGGTTTTCTGGCCTGCCTAAGGGAAATAGGCCCTTTATGAGTCCTGGTGACTGTATTTTCTAATCCTTTAAATTGGTTCTTTACCCAGCATTAGGTGTTTGCTGATTGGTACTCAGCTCAGTATTCCACAAAGACTGCAGATCTCTGAGGATTTCTCTTTGTTCTGCTCTCCCCTCTCTAGTACTCTTTCTTAAGAACTCTAGCCACCTATTGTTCCCAAGCTCTTGAGTTCCGTATCCTTACCTGAGTCTACTAGGTTCTCTGCTTGTGTTTCACCTCCCTGTTTACTCTGGAAACTCTCTTAAGATAGTAATTTGGAGCAATTGTTGGATTTATCTCATTTGTTTTTCATCTTTTAGGGTTCACTCTCTTTCTTACTTACTGTGTCTTGCAAACCGCTGTTTTATGTATTTTGCCGTGTTTGTTTGTTTGTTTGTTTCCAGATAGGAAAGAAAATTCAGTCCTTGTTACTCTTTCTTGACTAGAAATAGATGTTGGGGCTGATGTAATCGTCATCTCCTTACCTGTCATCAGTTCATGGATACCCAACTCTTTTAAATGAAGCAGACTTACCTCCACTGAACTTGCTTGTCCTCATTTTCTTTTACACATATTATTTTTGCCCTTAGATTACTTTTCTGATCTAAAATTATTTAATTAAATAAAGTAGGACGTAATTAGTCTTCCATGACATCTGATTTTGAAGGTCTGTTTCAACGTGTATTCCATTTGGGAATGAAAAGAAAGAATGGAAGAATGCATTTATTTAAAATCTAAACAGTTTAGAACTGAAGCTAATATTTTAGCAGAATGAATGCTTGGAAGTATTTAATGTTTCAGTTATAAAATGTCCAGTGGAAACATTATTTCAATTAATCAGTCTCCTTGGTCCTTACTCAAACCGAACATTTGTCTTGCATATGTCTTAGTTGTAGTTGTGTTTATACCTTGTCCATTAGATTAACAGACTCATATTTAAGCTCATTTAAAACTTTAGAGCTAGAATAATTGGAGGAGTTATGTTTTTCAATATATAATGTAATCCTTTTTCTATTGGTGTAGATTGCCTTCTTTTTCCTACTTTTAGGACACAAACCAGAAATTCTGTTGTTTCTTCTCTGATGATTTTAACATAAATGGAGTAGGATCTTTTCTATTTGAAGAAAAAAATTGTGTTCCAAGGATGTAATCCTGTTCAGATCTTTTTCGTTAGAAAGAAGGTGGGAGTAAATTTTTTTTTTCTCTGTAGGTTCACGAAAGACAAATAGGTGATAAAGGTTAATAGATTGCCTTTATTTCTCTGGAAGTAACTCATAGGGTAAATACAAAGTTAGCCTTGCCTTTATATCTCTGGAAGTAACTCAGGGTAAATACAAAGTTAGCCTTATCTTTTACCTTTGTAGTCCCGTTATAATGAGGGGATGACTGATTTTCATAATGAAAGGAAACATTAGAATAACAAAGAATTGTAGATAATAAGCCAAAAGAGGAATTGACCCAGAAGCACTATGGAATTTAAAATTGAATCAAGAAGATTTAATTTTTAACTAGTGTGGGTTTCAGTGATGGAGGGGGCACTGGAATGAATCAGGAGTCTTTACCTACAGTGTTATTAGCATATCCACTAAATACTGTGTGACTCTGAGCAGTCTTCTAATTGAACTTTAATATGTTCATCTGTCATAACTAAATAAACTAGGATTTAGTGGGTGATTCTGTACTGCTGGGTACTTTGTCGATTAGCATACATCTTGGTTTAATCCTCATATTAACCTTACAAAGTAAATGGAACCTTTATTTTACAGATGAGGTAAAACTAAGGTTCCAAAATGTTAAGTAATATTCAACTTGTTGAACAATTAAGTACTAAAGTACAATATGTATTTCTGTATTTTTCTAAAGCCTTGAGGTTTCTTCTGTTTCTACTTATAAAAAACACTTCAGTATTTTTAAACCATGCACCATGGTATATGCTAAGATGGTAAATTTCCAAATGTATTAGGTCTGGCACTCTCATTTTTGTTCCTGTCAGTTTTCCTACCTGCAATGTATTTTGATTATTAAAACCTTATCTGTTTGGCAGCACTTGGTTCATCATCATTGATTAATTCGAGAGTCTACAGTGATGTCGTCTTCTCTGAGATTTTTTTTTTTTTTTTTAATTTATGATAGTCACAGAGAGAGAGAGAGAGAGGCAGAGACAACAAGCAGGGGGAGAAGCAGGCTCCATGCACCGGGAGCCCGATGTGGGATTCGATCCCTGGTCTCCAGGATCGCGCCCTGGGCCAAAGGCAGGCGCCAAATGGCTGCACCACCCAGGGATCCCTACTCTGAGATCTTAAAGCATTTATTATCTATGGCTCATTTATTATTAGTTATGTATTTGAGACCTATTTAGCCATTTTATATTTGAAATTTAGGATAACTTGAATTGTTTGTTTCTACATATTCATGCATTTACTAATGCACATGTATTACTGATACTGATGCATAGAAATTCCTTGAGGGAGCTTCTCTATTGCATTGTACATATAGTACATATATATATGACTTTATAAACAATTGTGTCTTAATTCTGTCAACTAGACTAGTTAATCATCATTCTCAGTTATTCACTTCTCCTGAGCAAATTTATATAAGAGGTTTTAAAATTTTAAATTCTGTAACTTTACACAGCACGATTAGTTAAGCTTTTTAGAGAAATACTTTTCAAAAAATATTTTTTTTCAAAAAATTTGAAAGGAGTTCAGTCAAAATGAGTTGATTAAAGTAAACATGAAGACTTATTTTATTTGGCAAGTAGACCAGTTACTTTGCCTCATAGCTCATTTTTTAAAAGTTCTGGAAGCTCATGTTCTTTCTCTCTGCCGCCCTCCCTGTACCCCTATCAAAGAGAGCAAAATATTTGAAAAATATTTAGGAGATCTGAGTGGTCTCTACTACTACTACTGCTATACTACTACTAATGCAAAAGTTAATTAACATTTCTGGGCTTTAGTTTTCTCGTTCTTAAAGAGTTAGATTAGGTGATCTTTAAAGATACTGTGTTCTAGCATTTGTAAAACCTACACGTTTAAGGTAATTACTCAGAATTGTAAAGTAGCATTTGATTCTTAAATTTCAAAATAGGTAATTATGTTTTTCTTTAAAAGCATTTGTGATCTCATGTTCTACTTTTATGGTTAATTTTCTCTTCTGACTTACCAGCACCCCCTCACGTGTTGCTAAAGGAATTGTTGACCACACCAAAATGAGTCTTCATGGTGCTAGCGGGGGACATGAACGATCAAGAGACAGACGAAGGTCAAGTGACAGATCACGAGATTCATCGCATGAAAGAACAGAATCTCAGCTCACTCCTTGTATTAGAAATGTTACTTCTCCAACACGACAGCACCACGTTGGTATGTAAAATCAGCTAATCTTCCTGACAGTTTTTAAAAGCATGCAATTACCTTTTGAAAACAGTAATGACTGTGAATTTTGCCTAGTACTTCAGAATAGAATTAACTTCTTACTTCTATTCAGTTTCTTCTATTTTAGCTTAGCTTCATTCTTGCTATAAAAAATTAACTTATTAAATGAAAGTTAGAGAATTTTTTAAGGTTCTAGGACAGTTTCATAAAAGAATTTGAGAAGCCTTTAAAACTGTGACACGAGATTTTAAAAATTTTTTTATTTTTTATTTTGTAATTTCTCAAAATATTTATTTGAGAGAGAGAACATTGAGTGGCAGAGAGAGAGGGAGAGGAAGAAGCAGGCTCCCCACTGAGCAGGGTTCCCAGTGTGGGGCTCCATCCTGGGACTCTGGGATCTTGACCTGAGCAGAAGGCAGACACTTCACCAGCTGAGCCACTCAGTAGCCCCTAAATCTTTCAAAATGATTTTTATCTTATGTGATACATAAGCAGTTTATTTTTTAAAATTTGTAGTATACTATTGATCGGAATTCTTGGTTAATTTGTGCTAGAAAAGGAAGTGAAAGCTAGCATAACCATGTAATTTATTTTGAGTTTTGACAATATTTTTAATTTAAGAAATAGAAGATAAAAAGGAAGGTGTGAGGTGTTGTTTTCTTGGCAAGTAGCTCAGGTCTTTTCTTCCTTCCCACTGATTTATTATAAATGAACATTATTATATTTCAAGTAAGTAAATTGTTTGACTGAAAAGTACCAGTCTGAAGCAGTGGTACATAAGCAATGTGACCTTGTTCAATTTCATTTGCTCTTGGAGAAGGGGCAAATTTAATATTTTATTTGAAGTTGTTTTTGATTGTTATACATCAAAATAATTCATCTTAGGGCTTAATTATACAGAGAAGTTGTCAGTTTTTAAGTCCTCAACGTCAAACTAGTACTGATTAGCCAAAAATCCATGTGAATACAAATAGGAATTGACAGTTTGTTATATGCTAAGTTCAGTCCCTGGGAAGAGAATAGGAAGATATAATAAATGATTTTATTAATTCAGCAGATTTTGCTTTTGGGATGCTACCAGCATTCTGGAAACAGGCAATAAAATGGAGGTGTCAGAATATCTCTGGAGATATAGCAAACCTAATTATATAATCAGTAAAGCTGTACAGAGTGTTCTGAGTAGCCTGAGTCATGGAGGAATTTGGCAGAAGCTGATGAATCTGATGAGAGGAGGTACATTTTTAGGTCACATTTAAAGTGTAGCTACCTAGCCTCTAAAGGGAACTTATCACAGAATCTTAGTTTTAATTCTCCCTTTGTAGAATATTGGAACAGCCAAAAAAAAATCTTCTGAATTTTAACAATATTTCCTACCTAATTAAAATTATATATAGTAATTATATGATCCTCTAGAATTTGTGACAGTGCTTTTATTCCAACAAAAGTGAGATTGAAAAGAAAGCAGTATATCATCAGCTGTTGAAGCGTTTTATTTATTTGGTAGACATTAAAAATCATTTGGGGGCACCTGGGTGGCTCAGTCAGTTAAGTGTTTGCCTTCAGCTCAGGTCCTGATCTCAGGGTCCTGGGATCAAGCCCCACATCCAGTCTCTGCTCATCAAGAAGCCTGCTTCTCCCTCTCCCTCTCCCTTTCCTCCTGCCACTCATGCTCTCTCTCTCTCTCTCTCTCTCTCTCTCTCTCTCTCTCTCTCTCTTTCTCTCCCTCTCTCAAATAAATAAACCTGCTTCTCCCTCTCCCTCATCCTGCATCTGCCTCTCCCTTTGCTGCTCCCCTTGCTTGTACTCTCTCTCTCTCTTGCTCTCTCTCTCAAAATAAGTAAATAAAATGTCATTTCAAAGAATAAATATTCCTTGTGTCCTTAGTGACCATTTTTTCTTCCTTTGGGATCTTGCTTTTGTGAGATAAATTACTAGTTTAGGGATGGCCTCATTAACATAGTGAGAGTCCAAAGTATGTACTTTTGTGTTCTCAGGGTATTACTAATACTTCTAGTATTTAGGACAGTTAAAGTTGGCATTTTTATTAATCTTTTACTAACTCAGTGCTTATTTGACTTGTAAGACTATTCTGTTCCTTGGGTTTCATATATTTTTAAATAGAGTAATAACATAAAATTTAATTTTGATATTAGTCTGTTTAAGCATTAGTTATACATCTTTTAAAAATGTACAAAAATTAATTTAGAAAACATTTTGACTTCTAGGTCTTATTCCTGGGAAATAATATCTATGGTGTTCTGTGAAAATGTTACTTTGAAATCAAAAAGCAGAAGTGCTGTGATTTATTTATTTTTATTTCTTTGAGAGGGAGAGAGTACAAGGGGTGGGGCAGAGGGAAGGGCAGAGGAAGAGGGAGAAGCAGGCTTTCTGAGCAGAGAGCCTGGAATGGGGCTGTGTCCCGGGACCCTAATAAGATCATGACCGGAACTGAAGGCAGACGCTTAACTGACTGAGCGACTCAGGCACCCAGAAATGCTATAATTTGAAACAACTTTTCTACATCGGAATTTTAAAAAGTTATATATGGATCTTGAAATTTTTAAAAGGAAAATTTGCATAACTTTAACATCTTAATTTCAGAACGAGAAAAAGATCACATTTCCTCTCGTCCAAGCAGTCCTCGTCCTCAAAAGACATCTCCAAATGGTTCCAGTAGCAGTGCTGGGAACAGCAGCAGAAACAGTAGTCAGTCAAGTTCTGATGGTAGTTGTAAGACATCTGGAGAGATGGTGTTTGTATATGAAAATGCAAAAGAAGGAGCTCGGAATGTAAGAACGTCGGAACGAGTAACGCTAAGAGTGGATAATACTAGATTCGTTGTAGACCCATCCATTTTTACTGCACAGCCAAATACAATGTTGGGCAGGTTTGTATAATTGCAGTTCTTTGCATTAAATTCTAAAGCACTTGCACATTATTTAAGTTTTAGAGTAACTCTTTGTTGGATTGTAGTATTCCTGTTTTACAGGTGAACTGAACTTTGGAGGTTAAATATAACTTGCTCAAGTTAATACAGCCATAAAATGGTAGAGCCAGATCTTGAACTTGGTTTTATTTCTAACAATATTTGCTGTATCAGCAGGAAAAACAAATATATTAGTTAATGAAGATAGGGTCCTAAATGATCTCCACAGGTTGAAACCTTAAATTGTATCTAACAAGGTGAATATAGCAGTAATAATATGCTTTCTTCACTTGGGGGCTCCTAAATTCAACCACCGAATATAGCAGCATTGTTTAAAGAAAAAAGTTTGGTTAGCTGAAAAGTCAGCAGAGTTGTTAGTTTGACATAGATACTTTAAAAAGGAATGTTCTTAACAAGTAGTTAATAGAATGAAGGAGAGATAGTTGTAGTCATATTCTAATTTCTGCTGGTCCAGAGTAAATGTTAATGTAAAGTTTATAGTCGTGGGAGCTGCAGTCTTAAGAATGATACAGGCAATATAGACTTGATTTTTCAGCGTGTTCAGAACTAGGATCAAATACCTTTTCAATGTAAAATTATCTTTTTTGGTTCACTCTTAATATAAAATAGAGCATAGAATGAAATAGAAGTTTATAGGATGTAAAAACAAAATTGTGATTTTTTTTCCCTACATTGCATATGAGTAACTTTTTTGGATGCCTGTGTGTACACTTGTGATTACTCAGTATTTCTACATACAGAATAAAAGCTTACATAAACAGCATAACATTTTGAATAAGTATTCCTTTGAACATTAGCTGTTAGACTTTACATCCGAGGCAAACAAGTAAGTATGGCTTTTATGTATTTTTAGTAGCACAGAGGAAGATTATTGATGGAAGGTGTCAGGAGGAGGACTTGACATTATGAATACTTCTAATTTTTATCTAAATTTTAAAGAAACACAGTTAAAAAGTTGATGTTTGAAATTTTGCTTCATTTGTTAGGCTATGTTTTCTTTAAAGGAAAACAAAACAAAGCCCAAAAGATTTGTGTTTGTATATATCCATATTGATCGAAAAAAAGCCTAGCATTCTCCGTATTTTATCAAAAAATTTCAGGTATTTGAGAAAATTGCATGACATTTGGTTCCTGAAAGACTGTCATCCCCCCCCCTTTTTTTTTTTTTTTTAAATCAGTGAAATCATCTTTTCATGCCAGTTGAGTAAAAGCATATCTTTGGGGATGAAAATTAATATTCATGGGAACTGTAAAAAGTAGTTGATATTCTTTTGGAAACTTTGAAATGAAAAAAAAAGCTTTGTTCTTTATAGATTTCTGTGTTACCAACAAAAGAAAAACCATTTTTTTTAGAAAAACCATTTAAATTGGGAAATTGTTGAGTAGAATACTTAGGAATGATGGTATCATTTAATTCTGAGATTCAGCTTGCTTTAACCACAATTTTCAAGTTGTCTTGAACGTAATTCATTAAACTTTTTTGATTTTGAAGAACCTATTCTGTAACTTGTCTCTTTTCAAAATGGTTACTATTAAAGGGCCAAGAACATTACTTAAAAAAATAGAAATCTTTCTTTTTCTTTCTTTCTTTCTTTCTTTCTTTCTTTCTTTCTTTCTTTCTTTCTTTCTTTTCTTTTTTCTTTTCTTTTCTTTTCTTTTTTTTTTTAAGGATTTTATTAGAGAACATGCAGGGAGAGCATCAGATGGAGAGGGAGAAGCAGATTGATTCCCTGGTGAACAGGGAGCCTTATGTGATGCTCGATCCCAGGACCCTGGGATCATGACCTGAGTGAAAGACAGATGCTTAACTGACTAAGCCACCCAGGTGCCCCCAAAATCTGTATTTTCTTATGTAAAAATTAATATTAAAGACTTTTTACTCATTTGTTTAAACTTTTGATTCATCTCTTAACTTCCTCATTCTTCTTTACTTAAGCATTTGATTGCTTATTTTTCAGTTTTAGGATGCAGGTGTAAGAATTTTGAGTGCTGTTTCTTACACTTATAGTTTATTTTTAAAGATTTTTAAAAAAATTTATTCATGAGAGACACACAGAGAGTCAGAGACACAGGCAGAGAGAGAAGTAGGCTCCCCACAGGGAGCCCAATGTGGGACTCCATCCCAGGACCCCAGGATCACTGAGCCACCCAGGCATCCCCACTTAATAGTTTAAATTGTGAAAAATGAAATAACCTAATCTGCCTATCTAAAAAGATACACACTCCTTTACTGTGTGTGCTGCACTATAGCATTAACTTTGCAGTGAAGGCAGCAGTTTTAAGGAAGAGGCACAGTTAACATGGCTTCCCTTTTCCTTTTTTTTTCTTATTAAGATTAGAATAAAAATCACCTTTTCCCCTGGATTGATTGATTCCCCATTCCCCCTCCCCTGAGAAGAAAGGGCTAAAGGGATGCCTGCCTGGGTGGCTCAGCAGTTGAGTGATTGCCTTCCACCCAGGGCGTGATCCTGGATCAAGTCCCACATCAGGCTCCCGCATGGAGTCTGCTTCTCCCTCAGCCTGTGTCCTCTCTCTCTATGTGTCTTTCATGAATGAATGGGTAAAAAAAAAAAAAAAAAAAAAGACTAAAAACGTTCTTTAGCTTCTGAATTTATTATTAGCTGATTTTGTTTGCTTGTAGGGAATCTATATTCCTGTTCCCTCCCATTAGAAAGGAAGTATCTTTAATATTCCTTCATTTATTACATTTGCTGAATAAATTGCTGATAAGAATATTTTAACTAATTTACTGATATATTGTAATTCCTTTTTACTTTTGTCCATGAGATAAGTTTTCACTTCAAAGGAAGTATCCTGTTATATTTCTGAATTGTTTACTAATATCATAGGATGTTTGGATCTGGCAGAGAACATAACTTTACGCATCCCAATGAGAAGGGAGAGTATGAAGTGGAGGGAATTGGCTCCACCGTGTTTCAAGCTATTCTGGTGAGTGCTTATTTCTTACCTGCATTGACTTAATCTTAGAGCCCCTTTTCAGTAGGTAGTTGATTGAAAGCAGAATTCTGTTTGAATATCTCTATGCAGAATATTGTTTTCTAATTACCATTTTATTCATTTTTATTTTAGTACATACAGATACAAATATAGGTTGGGGGATGATTCATCTCTTAGGCATAAATAGGCAGTTCTTTCAAAGGATTTAGTGGTAATAGTTCTGGAGTCGTGTTACTCTTCCTTCCCTAGTTCTCTTAAATAAGTTGATTCTTTTTTGCTGAGAATAAATGTGGTTACTTCAACTCTAATATTTTATTGCACATAACTGGCAATGTGGACAGTTAACATTTAAAAGTCATCTCTGAAATGTATTTGTTAGCATCTTCTAAACCTTTTTTGAGGTTTTTAACCTTTTATTTTGAGGAATATTTGAATTAGTATTATCGAGTTCCTACTTGTAATTTCAAATCGGTGACAAAGATTTGATTTATAGTGTGTGACATTTTATGCCACTGTCTGAAAATATTGTTAAAATTATTCCTTAAATAATTTTGAGGAAAGCGGGTAGGGGTAGGATCCTGAGGTACAAGATAGGAATAGAAGTTGATCTTGATTGGGTTGTTAGTACTTGGAAAGTTCTGAGATGTCTTGCTTCTATTGGCATAGCAACTTTATTGTGTTACTGTGGCTCTGAACATCAAGAAGCTTGAGGCAGATCTTATTTTGTGAGGAGAGGGAAGGAGTGGTTTTTCAGCTAGCCATACTTCATTTAATCAACCCAATGGAGTTGACAAGTAAAAAAAAAAATTTGTGACCCAGCTGTAATTTTCAGGCTAGCCCTTAATAATTTTTCAAGTAGATTTTGGAAATAAGCACTATTAATTGTTCATAATATGGGATACACCAAAGAATACTAGTTGGAAGAAGAATATCTGATTGTGTGTTCTGTTTGCATATTTTAATGGTTGGATATGACTTTGAAGTTCTTTACCAAGAACCATAAATTTTCCTTAATTCTTTGAGGTAATGTTTAAGGTACCTTAGTATGTATTACTTAACTTTCTTAAGAATGTTTTGTTTTTAAGATTTTGTTTATTTGACAGCACAGGGGAGCGGCAGGCAGAAGGAGAGGGAGAAGGGTGAAGCAGACTCCCAGCTGAGCAAGGAGCCCAGTATGGGACTCCATCCCAGGACCCTGGGATCATGACCTGAATCAAAGGCAAACACTTAACAACTGAGCCACCCAGGCACCCTGAAAAAAGTTTTAAAGTTTGATGGTAGTTATATAGAAAAATAACTTGTAGAAGGAAAATACATATGAATTGGCATGATAGAAGAAATATATCAGTAATGAGAAGATCTGGGTTCTAATCTTTCCTCTGCTATTAACTAATTATATGACTGGGTAAGTCAGTGAACCTATTTGAGCCAAAGTTTTCTTATTAGTAAAATGAAAAAGTGGTTAGGTGAACTGAGGTCTCATCTAACTTTAGAAGTCCACAGTTCAGAAATCTCAGAGCTCCACTGTTTTTGAAAATGCTACCAGCGTAACCTTAATAGTAAGGTTTTGGCCACCTTATGCTCTAGACTTACGCATTTTTTCCCTTTTTTTATAGGATTACTACAAAACAGGAATAATCCATTGTCCTGATGGCATATCTATTCCTGAATTGAGAGAAGCATGCGACTACCTTTGTATTTCTTTTGAATATAGTACTATTAAATGTAGAGATCTCAGTAAGTATGACGTTTTGGGTATGAGTGCTTTGTAGAGTTACATTATATTGGAATGAAAAGCCTGAAAGACTGATATTTATGTAGACATCAAATATTTAATTGAATTATAAAGCATTGTGAGAATGGTTTGTGGAAGTCTACAGAGATCCTTTTTTTTAAGATTTTGTTTACTCTTGAGAGACACACAGAGAGGCAGAGACATAGGCAGAGGGAGAAGCAGACTCCCTGCAGGGAGCCCGATGTGGGACTCCATCTGAGGACCCCGGGATCACCACCTGAGCTGAACATAGATGCTCAACTGCTGAGCCACCCAGGGGTCCCTCTACAGAGATTTTTATAAGTTCCATGTGCAATTTTCCAAAATTAAAAAAAATTGTTTATATATGTATGTATGTATTTTTTGATAGATTCTCCCAGATTTCCTCCTTGACCGCGTCTCTGTCATTTGTTGCATCTTTATCTTCCAGCTTGGGAGCCCTGGTTTTGGTCAAGAATGGTATTTGGTTTCACTTCTGAGATCACATCAACCAAAAATTTGTAATTTTCTTGTACTTCTGATGTAAAGTGATATCCAAAGCCACTATGGAAGATACAAATAATTCTCAAAAACAGCATTTGTCATTAAAGATCTTAGATTGAACATCTAACCCTTATTTGTACAAAGGGTTAAGTGACTTTGTTTAAGAACCTCAAACAGCCTCAGAGCAGAGTCTAGAACTTTGGAAATCCTAACTTTTTGATCAATGTTTCCCCTCACCAACCTGTTCCTCATCACCCATCCCTCTCACCATTTTGCCATGCCTGAGGAAAGAAAGATGATTATACACAGATGTCAGAATAAGAGAATTTTCAAATGTTAACTTGGATGTTAAGTAGTTGGAGAAGTTCAGGAGAGGTCATTGTAGGCTAGAGGGATTGGGGAAGAGTTCAGAGGAGGCAGGTAGTAAAGAATAAATAGTAGTGATTTAGAAAGAGTAGAGTAATGAGGTGATTCTAACAGCTGAGATTTTTGGAATAAAGATGCAAAAAATATACTTTAGAAAGAACCTAGTTGGAGCAGAGACTGTCCTGAGCAGAGCAGGACATAAGGACATGAGAATAAAGAGGTGGGCCACATCATAGAAGTTTTTTAACCCAAACCCATGTTCTTATATTTTTTCCTATATGTGGTGAGAAGTCATTTTAAAAGCTTTCTACGCGTGGTAATAGCCTTTTGTTAATCATGGGCTTACAGTTACTTTACTTTATTAACCTCAACTCAACAGTAGCTTGGCATGCCTTCTCAGAGATTAGTTTGTTAGAAACTGTTAATGGGAAATTTTTAATTATTTTTTAAAACAATTTTATTTATTAGCACAAGCAAGGGAGCAGGAGAAGGAGAAGAAGCTCCTTAGTAGGGAACCTGATACAGGGCTCAACCCAGGACCTCATGACCATGACCTAAGCCAAAGGCAGATGCTTAACTATCTGAGCCATCCAGGTGCCTTACGAATGGGAAATTTTATTTAAAAATTTAAGGCACCTACTGTATACTTAAATAGAGCTGTTTTCTTCATGTTTATTTAAGAGCTAAAATGTGTAGTCTTGGGATCCCTGGGTGGCGCAGAGGTTTGGCGCCTGCCTTTGGCCCGGGCGCGATCCTGGAGACCCGGGATCGAATCCCACGTCGGGCTCCCGGTGCATGGAGTCTGCTTCTCCCTCCGCATGTGTCTCTGCTCTCTCTCTCTCTCTCTCTCTCTCTCTCTCTGTGACTATCATAAGTAAATAAAAATTTAAAAAAAAAAGAAAAAAAATGTGTAGTCTTATTAAGTCTTCCCTTAAGTACCACTTTATTGTTGCTAAACATTCCATAAAGTCTTCATAAAGATATCAATATAGGTGGGATAAAGTGGCTGCTCCACCTCTGAGTATCTATAAATGATATTTAAAAGTTTAAAGTCAAATAGAACATACATAAGTAAACTTGAACAAAGTTTGTTTTTTCACATCTTAAAAAATATCTTTATTAAACCATGAGCATTAATTATTCTGATTGTAGATCCTTGAGTTCAAGTTTTGTGGTTTTTTTTTTAATTCTTGGGGACCATTTTAGTTTCATTTCATATAATTAGATATTCTATTTTGGGGACTATCAGGTAAAAAAATGATGTGGATTTGGTTTTGTAATCCTTTGGACATAGACCTTGTCATTATTAGTAAGTCTCATTTACTTGTTATGGAACTAAAGGTGAGAGTCTTTATGTAAAGTATGTATAATGTTTTTCTAGACTTTTGGCTTTTAAATAATTACTTGTAAATGTTTCTAGAATACTTGTAATACATATTTTTAAAAATACAGAGATTCTCATAGACTTTATTAAAAACAAAACTACATAGAATTTGAGAAGACAAAATGGCCTTGTAAAAACATTAAAGGAGGGATGCTTGGGTGGCCCAGCGGTTGAGCGTCTGTCTGCTTTTTGGCTCAGGGTGTGATCCCGGAGTCTGGGGATTGAGTCCCACATCAGGCTCTCCACAGGGAGCCTGCTTCTCCCTCTGCCTCAGTCTCTGCCTCTCTCTGTGTCTCTCATGGATAAATAAATAAAATCTTTAAAACAAAAAAATTAAAAGGATACTGTGGGTGTAGACCTGGATCCAAAACTGAATTGTTTACCTGCTAATACGTGCCTTTACTGAGTATTGGAATGGCACATTACACTAAGATGTCTGTGTCTATACCTTAACCTGAAATCATACAAGTACTGAATGTTTACTGGATAGAGTCATGGGTTTGTTTCTTGGGCATGTTACTTAAAACCTTGTTTTAATTCCCTCATCTTTTTTTTTTTTTAAAGACTTAGTACGTTTATTTTTTTAAAAAGATTTATTTATTTATTCATTCAGAGAGAGCGAGAGAGAGGAGAGACACAGACAAGGAGAAGCAGGCTCCATGCAGGAAGCCCGATGTGGGACTTGATCCCCGGTCTCCAGGATCACACCCCGGGCTGCAGGTGGTGCTAAACCGCTGCGCCACCAGGGCTACCCTAATTCCCTCATCTTTAAAATGGAGACAATAATACTTATTTCACAGGGTTGTTGTGGAGATTAAACGAATAGTGCTTGACACATAGTATTAAATAAGAGTTTTTTTTTTTTTAAAAGAGCAATATTAGGAAATGTAAATTTTAAAAATATTCAAATATCATATTATACATGCTATTTTGTAATATTTCAAAGTGAATAGCTGTATTACTAAATACCCTTTAGTAACAACTTGTTTAATGGTTTCCAAGCTATTGAGAAAGGGTGATCAGAGGCAGATCCTGCCTGTGAAGTCACTGAAATGTAGAGACACTGAAATAACAGGAGTCACTTGTGTGTTCTCTCTCTCACTCTCTCTTGCTCTATTTTTTAGTTTGTAGCATCAAACCAGTTTGAAGTGGAGGATAGGAACTATCTATACCTTTTCAACTTTGTGTTTTTTGTTTTTTTTTAGATTTTTATTTTTATTATTTTATTTATTCATGAGAGACAGAGAGAGACAGAGAGAGAGGCAGAGACACAGGGAGAGGGAGTAGCAGGCTCCATGCAGGGAGCCCGACGTGGGACTTGATCCCCGGGTCTCCAGGATCATACCCTGGACTGAAGGTGGTGCTAAACCGCTGAGCCACCCAGGCTGCCCTCTCAACTTTGTGTGTTTTAAATAACACTTTACATATATATTTTTGCCTTAGTAAGTTGGCTAGAATATTTGAACAATGTTTAAAAATTTATTGGTAATTCTGGGATCCTTGTCTTTAAAGGCATTTTCTTTAGGTGTCACTGTGAAGTCACTTCTTTCTTCTTGATTCTTCTTTTGGCTTTTTGACATTCTTCTTTTAGGCTTTATCTTTCTCTCACTTGCTCCCTGATCCTTGATTTCTTGAATGTCCTAAGTATTCTGTCTTAAGCTACCCACTCTCTCTCACAGAATCTATACATTTACTCTAAGTGATGGCATTCATCATTGTGGCTTCAGACACTACCTATACACTGTGGATTTCAATTATTTTATCTCTAATTCTTAATATCAGCTATGTGTTTCTAGTTTCCTATTTAACTTATAATTCCCCTCTCTTATTCAGACTTTTTGTTAGTTCCATGCATATTAGTAAATATAGTAATGAATTAGACCTTATCCCTGCCTTTATGGTGTCTGCAGTCTAGTGGGGAAGAAGATAGGCATTCGACAAGTAATGAAAAATGGTGAAGAAAGGAGATGCTATTAGAAGTGTATGGTAAAGGGGCTGTGGAAAATCATTATCCAAGTGACATTAAAGCTGAGACCTAGAGCAATAGCAAGGGGGATAAGACACTGACCTTACCAGGCAGCAGCAAAGGTATTTAGAGGCTGTGATTTGGGACATGTTAAGTGGAATATGACATGCTTAAGGAACTGAAAGAAGGGAAGTATGGCTAGAGTGGAGGGAGGAGTGTGAATGATGAGAAATAAGGCCAGAGAAGTGGAGAAAACAAAATTTATTAACTGAATAAATATCTGATGACTTAATTCTCTACCAGTCTGCTCCAGTTCTGGGGATACACATGAACAAACCAGGCAAAACTTAGTGTTCTAATGGAACTTACACTCTTTTGGGGAAGACGGACAAACCAGGTTAACAAATAACATATGGTATGTCAGTAATCAGTGCTGAAGAGGGGGGACATAAGGAAAGGACATAGAGTAGCCAGAGAAGCCTTAACTGGAGAGGAAAATTTAATTTCAAGCAGAGGTTAACAATGAGTATAAGGTTTGGGGTAGCTTGCCTGGCATGTCTGAGCAGCAGCAAGAGTTGGAGTGGAGTAAATTTGAGTGTCCTCAGTAGGAGATGAGGGTAGAAAGGGATCTAAGTCATGTAAGACCTTTATCTTGGCTTTCACTCTGAATGACATGGGAAGCCATTGGAGGGTTTTGAACAGAGGAGTGATGTGATCTGTGAGATTGCCAGGTTGAATTCTGTTCACACAGAATTCAGTATGGAGTTGTGCAGTGCTAGTCCTGATCTGACTATGTTTTAAAAGAATTACTCTGGGGCGCCTGGGGGCTCAGGTTGTGTCTGCCTTCGGCTCAGGTCGTGATCCTGGGGTCCAGGGATCAAGTCCCATCAGGCTCCCTGCATGGCGTCTGCTTCTCCCTCTGATTGTGTCTCTGCATCTCTCTCTGTGTATCTCTCATGAGTAAATGAATGAAATCTTAAAAATAAGAAAAATAAAAAAAGATTACTCTTGGCTATTGTATTAGAACTGGATTGCAGTGAGGGGATTAAGCTAAAAGCAAAGAGATAATTAGGAAGCTATTGCCATAATTCAAGTGAGAGAGAGTGGTAGCTTAAATCAGAGGAGAAGCACTGGGAGGTGATCAAATTCTGGATATATTGATAGTAGAGTTGTCAGGATTTGCTTGTTGATTGAATATGGGGGGAGAAGAGAGGACTTAATTAAATGGAAATGTGAACCTGCCATTAATTAAATATGAACTTGATTTGGGCCATTAAGTGAGATGGGGGAGACTTCACGGGAGCAGCAGAAATTTATTGATTTGGGACATGTTAAGTTTGAAATACTTACTAGAAATCCAAGTGGAAATGGTTAGTGTGGCATTGGGTATACAAGTTTAAAGTTCAGGAGAGAAATATGCCAGAGCCAGAGTAAATTTATATGCAGGATATACCCCCCCCACATACATATATACATATATAGGATTTATGTAGGATATGTATTTATGTGTAGTATTTAAAGAAAAATATTTTTAGGGGACTCTACACATTGATCTATAATCTCCCTTTTCATGTAACAAGTCTTTATGGACCAAGTTGAGGATTTGGATAGTATAAGCCTTGAGAGAGTTAAACTAGTGGAGTTGTATGATTTGGCTGCTGTGGGGAAGATGAATTACACAGGCAAAAAAAGTAAATGCTGGGGGAATGTAATTAGGTTTTATAGTAGTTTGGGTGAGAATTAAGGATGACTTGGACTTGGGGGCTTTGGGGATGGAATGTGTTCTAGTTAAGTATTGCTGTGTAATAAAGCATTCCAAACTTAGCATGAAGTATTTTTATTCTGTGGGTCAAGAATTCAGACAAGGTATAGCAGAGGTGGCTTGTGTCTGCTTCAAATATCTGAGATCTCATGAATAATTGAAGAGTTGAGATGATGCAGAAAGCTGTAGGATTCTTTACTCATATGTCTTCTGCTTTCACTGGGATGATTTAAGGGCTGAGTTCAGCTAGGACTGTCAAACAGAGAACCTACATGTGGCCTCTGTGTGCATCTTGGGCTTCTCTAAGTCTGGAGACTGAGTTCAGCAGGTAAGCACTTGGAGAGAGAATGTTACCCAGGACCAAGGCAAAACATGCATTCTCACCTCTACCATGCTGCCCTGGTTACAAGCATGTCAGTATGACCAGCTTAGGTTAAAGGAAGAGGAATTAGACTCCATCTCCAGGGAGGAGATGTCAAGGTCCCATTGTAGAAAAGCATATGGTATAAGAGATTTTTCAGTTATCTTTGGATAGCATCTCCCAGAGAAGAAAATGACACAATTCAAGATGCATTTAAGAGGTGGACTTGATAGGGCTGGGGAATGATTGAATTAAAAGATGAAAGAGGAATCGAGGATTCACTTTTATTTATTCTACAAATATTTAAGTTCCTACTATATGCCTTGTACTTTTCTAAGATGATTCTGAGAAATGAATGATGATGATGATGCCATTTACTGATTTGGGAAACACTGCAGGGAAAGGCACATATGATTAAATCAACTTTTAGTATATTGAGTTTGAAGGTGCCTGTGACGTAGCATCCCAATGGAGATTTCCAGAAGGCAGTTGAATATAAGGCATCTAGAATATAGAAGACAAGAATTAGAATAAATTTGGGAATTATCAGCATAAGGTAAGAGAAGGAAAAATTGTCTTGAGAAACATGAATATTTAATGAACAGCTAGAGGAGAAAAATTTGGCAAAGATGATTGAAGAAGAACATCCAGAGGAGAAAGAAAACTAGGGATAGTGGCATCAGAGATTCTTAAGGAAGAGAGGGTTTTAAGAAGAAGGTGGTGGTGGTCTGTGAGAGATTCAGCCAGGAGGTCAGATAAGAACAGGATCAAAACATACTCATTATTTTTAACAATCTGATAAAGGAGGCTATATTGAGAGAAGTTTTGAGGAATACTGAGTATGGAAGCCAGATTGGAATTGGTTCAAAAGTTAAAGGAAAAAGACTATGTTGATATATCTAGGAGTTCGGCAATAAATGAAATTAAAAAGAAATCAATGGGAATTAGGAACGCCTGGGTGGCTCAGTGGTTGAACAGTCTGCCTTCAGCTCAGGGCATGATCCTGGGGTCCCGGGATCAAGTCCCGCATCGGGCTCCCTGCAGGGGGCCTGCTTCTCCCTCTGCTTGTGTCTCTACCTATCTCTCTGTGTGTGTCGCGTGAATAAATAAAATCTTTTTTAAAAACTGGAATTAGCCAGCCTAGAGAGAGGCATGGTGAAATTATAACATATATTAATTACTTAATCACTTATATCACTATATATTATTAATAATTATTATATAATTAGTGATGTTTTAGGGGGAAAAGACTCTCCCTTGGGAGACTATAGCTTAGATTGAGTTCTAGTTTCTGCTCTAACTCTCCTCGTAGTTCCTGAACTAGTAGTGCTTTAGGAGATAGGACATTGCCATTGTCATAGGAAAAAAATTAGATCAGTGCAAGTGATTTTGTGGCCCTCTTTTTGGGCAATTGAAGTTATTCACTATGTTTATACTTAAGGAGGGTGATGTGAAATTATCTTTTACCCCTCTGAATTCTAGGGTCAGGTCTGCTACATAAGTCCTGTACCATCCTATATTTTGCTTGGCCTTTTGCCTGCCTTATCCCAAAGCCAATTCACTTCTTTTTTCTACACTGAAATATTAATGTTGTTTGTGAATAATTTTTTGAGAAAGAAAACATAGGAGAAGGAATTATGAGAGCTATTTTAGTTCAGTGGACAATCTGAAAACATCCTTAAGATATACTTTTAAGATATAATTGCATATATTGATGGAAGACAACATGAAATAATAAAAACACTACCCTGGGCTAAATTGGGGGTGGGGACTCAATTCTGATTTTGCAAATTAATTTTGTAACCTTAGGTAGGTCACTTCCTAAAGTATAAAATGAAGGAGCTTATGTTAGATGCTTTTAATTTGCCCTTCTTTCTATAAGATTCGTTTCTGTAAAATCTCTTCCTAGGAAAAGTTTTGTTGACTATAGAATAACCACTGTATTTTGTCTGTAGGGCTGCAGAGTAGAGAGCTGAACTAATTTTAATATTTTGTGTGTGTGTTGCTTCTGCTCTTTTACTCATCAGTCATCAGAAAAATCAAGATATTTTTTGTTGGATTCATTTCAGGTGCCCTAATGCATGAGTTATCAAATGATGGTGCTCGTAGACAGTTTGAATTTTATCTGGAAGAAATGATCCTGCCTCTCATGGTAGCTAGTTCCCAGAGTGGGGAACGAGAATGCCACATAGTAGTGCTTACAGATGATGATGTGGTTGATTGGGATGAAGAGTATCCCCCACAGATGGGAGAAGAGTATTCACAAAGTAAGTACTGTGGCATGTTTTCTCTCTTAAATCATCACAGATTCTTTATCTAATACCGATCAAAGGACAGTTTTTATAAAGTACATTGAACTCTTACCTACGCCAGGAGTCAGTAAACTACGAGCTGTGGATCAAAATCCAGCCTATTGCCTGTTTTTATAAATAAACTTTTATGTATTGTCTATGGCTGCTTTTGCGCTACAATGGCAGAGTTGAGTAGTTGCAACGGAGACCGCATGGCTCGCAAAGCCCAAAAAGTATTTACTCTGGCCCTTTACAGAAAAAATATGCCCACCCCTGTCATGCACAGAAATGGTTTGCTCTTTGTTGAGTATCTGGATCTTGATAGATTTTTTTTCTTTGCATTTAGAAAGAAGCCTTCTAGGGAAGTAGATCCTGGAGTAAATAGATTGTTAAAAAATCAGCTGTTTTTTTTTTAAGATGAATTATTATTTTTGTATGTAAAATGAGAAGCTTCAATGCATTGATTTCTAGGGTGACTTGATGTTCTAAGATGTTCCTCTTTAGTATCATATGTGTTCCTGGAGGATATAATGACCCTTCAGAACGTTTTGTGGAACTATATGTATTTCTGACCAAAACAGCTTATCTTGAACAACGATGACTTTCCTTACTACACTTTCAAACTTTTTCTGATTGGAGCCTTTTGATTTTTTGAGTTTTGTCAGAAAATTTATATTTTTCTTGATGAACCCTGTATAGTATTTTTGAGCTGTTTTATAGATTTGAGAAGATAGAGTTAAAAGAATGATTTGAGTAACTAGGCAAAATAGTCCAGCATCTTGTTCTGTATGCCAGCCTGTGTTGACTTGGTGAAGATGAGGGCTTAAGTAAAAAATAACAGGAATATAGAAAGTTACCAGAATGCTTTAATCTCTGATTTTTTCATTTTACTTATCCCTATCTAAAATCAAAACAAAGCAGACTCCAAGGGGTATTCCTTTGACTTCTAAAGATTTTGAAAAGATTATTTTAACCTAAGTTATGATAGCACTTTTTAGAATTTACATTGAGATGTTTCCTTTGCATGATACACTTAATGAGTGTTGTGATTCTTCTCTGGACAGTTGTAATAACAGACATTTTTGTGTATTTCCTCATTCCTATCTTCTTTGCTGACAGTAGTTTCTGTCATAATATGTGGAATAAAAAGTCAAACAAAACACAGGAAAAATGAAAGGCTAACAAAAATTAAAATAAATATACATTATTTTCTGTTAAGAAAAATGAATGAATAAGCCAAAATAAATTATATTTTAGTTTTCAAAAAGTTTGACCTCCAGGAGAGTAGAGCCTGCTGTAGAACACAGAAATTATAGCGATAGAGGAATTCTGGTAGACCCAGCTTTTCCTTTTCAGTTGTTCCATTTTCCGTGTCAGTGTTCTTTGTTTTCTTGTTTTTCATCTTAAGCTTTGAAGCTTAAAAAGGACTGAAAACATTTTTACATAATTTGTCTAAATATATTTCATTTTGTGCCAAGATGTTTCAACCTAAAGAAGATTCATTTGAGGAGACACAGCCTCTACAGTCTGATCTTCCTACCTGTGGCTTTATGACACCATCCATTCTGAGATGTCAGCAAATCTTTATCTTAAAAATATCAGTAATCTTAAGGATGTAAATCACAAATTTATCCCATGAGTAGCATCTGTATACGTATTTTCCTTTTATTGGCTCTTAAACCAGCATGTTTGGTTTGTGAGTGTGTTTTTCTTTTTTGAAAAAACCTTTGCAGTTCACCTTTTAAGGGAGATAACTCCACCTGAAAGAGAGAAGGCGAGGAAGGTCCATCAGTCTAACTCCCTGAAGTTCCCAGCACATTTGGAAGACTCAACATGTCAGTGGAATGTCTGTCCTTTACAAAGCCAGTTTGCTCTAAACAGACTAACCTGGGCAGAACATGCTCGAATCTGCCATTTTTAACATCAGTATTAAATGGGGCTGTTTGCCTGAATTGAAAACAGTTTGTGGGGAGGGTCTTTGCCTTTTGGGGGAATTATTAATAGTTGCTCAATCCATGAAATATAAGATGTATCCATTTTGTACTCTGTGACAAGGCAGTTTTTTCTCTTCCAGACGAGGCCTTGTAGGCATCATAGCAAAGTCCTTTACTTTGCCTGCTCGATAACGATGTGATATTACCATCTTTTGGTTCTCTTATTTGAAGAAAGTGGGGCAGATTCTATTGCAATAAGTTTGTATATGATATATCTTTCAGAAGGACATTCTTCCTATGGATTGGGTTACCTGATTGGTTATTAAAGCTTTTTTTTTTTTTTGTTTCAACTTAAGTAGACATTTGCTTATACATTAACTGTACTGAATTATCCTGTCATGTTGGCTAGTCATCCTTTTCGCATCACTGCATCCATTATTTGGGCTTTTAGAGTTGTCAGGCCCCTTTGATGATCAAGATAATTTTAAGTTCATCTCTAAGTACTTTGATTTTAATAAGAAAGTATTTTTGTCTTTTTGTTTCCAGTTATTTATAGCACAAAATTATATAGATTTTTCAAGTACATTGAAAACAGAGATGTGGCCAAATCAGTTTTGAAGGATAGAGGTCTTAAGAAGATTAGATTGGGAATAGAAGGTAAGACATTTTCATTATTTTCTATTTTCTTTAAAAAAAAAACAAGGTTAAAATTGAATCCCATTTAGAATATAGCTTGAGAAATACATACTTTGAGAAAAACTCAAATGATGATTGAATGCTCATGCAGTACACAAAAATAACAAAAATGAGCTTCCTTTATCTGAAAAGATAGAAAGCCATTAAAGATTATTATTTATTCCATAAGATTCCCTAATAGTAAGAAAAAGTGAGTTTGTCTTTTCTGCCATATTTCATCATCCCTATGCATTCTTGCCTGGTACATGTGTATACCTTTCCAAAAGATGGGCAAAGCCTTGTGCCCATCAGAGATCATTGGTGTTCTTCAAAGCTCAACAGAACTTAAAACTACTATCTGAAAATGCATGTAAAAACATGTTAGTAGCTTCCTGGTTCTTAAGATATGATAATAGTTAACTTATTTTCACATTAAATACAGATTTCAAACTTATTTCATCTTGTTAAATGCAAACATTTTTAGTTTTTTTTTTTTTACTTTATGATTTAAATGGATTTTTCCAGATGCCATGTCAGATACTTCTTTTAAAGTGCCCTTTTACTAAGAACAAAATATCCCCCCTCGGCATAATGTGGCATAGTGTAAAGATTAAAGGTTCTGGAGCCACATTACTTGTGTTCAAATCCTATGACTTAATAGTTGTATGACCTTGGCCAGGGCACTTAACTTCTCTGTGCCTCAGTTTCCTCATCTAAAATGGGAGCATTAAAGTACTTTATAGGGTTGTTATGATGACAGAATGAAAAACTTAAAACAGAGCCTGGCACATAGTAATTTCTCAGTATATGTTTGTGATGCTGATCATGAAGATCATGGTGTTGATCAATGACCAGCTGAGCTGTTGGAGATCGCAGTAATGGACTGCTGAGACATAGGAGAAAGAATGACCAGAAATAGGATTTTGCAGGAAGGGGAGGAGACTTTGGGCTTAAGAACATCGTGGAATTGCTGACACTTTAGCTTCACCATTGTCTTCTGTCATTTTGTAAGTAGTGGGATTTAGCTGTTTGATTTCAGAGCTAGAGAGAAGACACCTGGAAGCTACTATAGATTGGGAGGATGAGGAAGGCTTCTCTCAGGCAGAGATATTTGAGCTGAAGCCCGGTGACAAGTAGGTTGGAGCCTGCTTGTAAAAAAAAAAAAAAAAAAAAAAAGCCTTATATACTATGTGAAGGACTTTGGACTTTCCCTTGAAGCAAGAGGAAATTTTTTGGTAGTTGGTAGTTTTTAAGCAAGGATGTAATAGGATTATACTTGTATCAGAGTGAGGATTCTCTGTGGAGGACAAATTGGACTATGATGAGATGGGAATTTTAAAGACTAATAGTCCAAGAGAAATCAAGGACAAGGGAATAGAGCTGGAGACCTTTCTGAACTCAAGTGTTGCCCTGGTAATTGACTGGAAGTACGAAACAAAAAAGACATTCTACAAAGAGTCTTTAGAAGATTTTTAGCTCTGCTTGCCCGAGCCCCCTCACCTGAGCCATATTACTTACATATGTAGCTAAATATACTAGCCACCAGTGATGCCAACGTACTTCCTTTATGCAGTAATTGAGTCCCTGATGTGTGAGGTCTTTCTAGTTTTTTTCTGATTCTCCTATAGTCTGTGGCCCATGAGCCAAATCTAGCCCATTGCCTCTTATCCCCTCCATTGCCCAGAGTTTTATTGAAACATGGACATGCTCATTCATTTACATTTTTCTGTGGCTGATTTTACTTTACAGTGGCATAGTTGAGTAGTTGCAAGAGAAGCTGAAATAAACTTGAAATATTTACTATCTGGCCCTTTAAAGAAAATGTTTGCCAATCCCTGGTCTAAACTAGCAATTCTTGCAAGTAGGAAGGAGGGAAGGGACTTCTAATAATAGTTTTAAGCAGTTATGTCTGGAGAAATTGCCTTACTGGTAAATGACTGAAACTTTTCCCATATTAGCATTGTCTTCACTAATTGTTACTTTTCAGTAATTATCCAAGAAGAGGAAGGTATAATTAATCAGGGGAAGCTCCTTTGAATTGCCACTCTGGATGAACTGCTTGGTTGTTGGGAGTAGTGTTAAAATGACATGGGGCTTAAAATATTGGCTTTGTTGATCTAGGTGCAAAAGTATACCTAGAACTAGTGAAGCTGGAGAACTCTATAGCTCTTTATATGTTAACAACAAAAAAAAAGGAAAAAAAAACCCAAAGCAATATAAAGATGAGATTTAGGTTTAAGGAAATTAGAAGGCTAATGTGGCAACAAATTGCAGCCCTTGAGGCGAGATGATCCCGTGAAGGGGAGGGTTCAGGGATATTAAGGGTATACAGGTAGAGTCCAATGCACGAGACTATGAACCATTCTGTTCAGGACTTATCCCCCTCCATGCTTTTACTTGAATATTTTACTGGGTTGGTATGTTGAGCGGCTGAGAGGATGGTGGAAGCTTGTGTGAATTGCATCAGTAGGATTCCGGTTTCTGGCTGTTGAACTGGTGACAGAGATGGATTATTGATTTCCTTTCTTTGTCTTAATTTCTGTTTGTCAGGAACTACAGCAGAAAAGCCTTCTTTAGGCTAACTTGGGTGAGTTGTTTATGGGACTTCTCCCACTTGGGTGGGAAGTTTGGGTGAGAAGTGTGTGCATGCTTGTGTATGTGTGCACCTCAGTTTTTAAAACTTTTCTGTCCTCCAGGTTATCCTACCTACAAAGAAAAAGTAAAGAAAAGGCCTGGAGGCCGCCCAGAAGTGATTTACAACTATGTCCAAAGACCCTTTATTCGAATGTCTTGGGAGAAGGAAGAAGGAAAGAGTCGGCATGTAGACTTTCAATGTGTGAAGAGTAAATCTATCACCAATCTTGCAGCAGCTGCTGCAGACATTCCCCAGGACCAGCTGGTGGTCCTGCACCCAACTCCGCAGGTGGATGAGCTGGATATCCTCCCCATCCATCCCCCTTCTGGCAACAACGACCTCGATCCTGATGCACAGAATCCGATGCTGTGATGCTGATGTTCCTTGAAACCATAGCATGCTACTCGTCACGGTGACGCTGCACTCTCCTCATTCTGCACTGCAAGGCCACTCTTTTCATCGTGAGATGCACATGACCATGTTTAGGATATTGCAGTGTAGGCCAAAGGTAGCTGAATGGTTTTTAAAAAGACCAAAGGTTCCAGTTATATAAATGTAGCTGAATGGTTTTTTAAGTGGTAAAGATTGGCAGCTGGGGTATTTTCAGCTTATATTGATATTCATCACACCCCAGGTAAAATGTAGAATATTATATAGGTGCCTTTATAAATGGTGGTTAAATGGAACTGTTCAAGCCATTTTTATAGTTGTGATGCACAATATAACTGAAATAAGTGCTTCTATCAAAGTATTCCTTCAGTAAAATGTGTATAGTTTGCTGCCCATGATGGGCAAAAAAGGAGTATTTATCATTGGGCTTATTTGATTGATTAGGAGGAGATCTAATGCCCATATCTTATTTCTCTCCAGTGCTGTTTTTGTCCTTTTAGAGTGAGTCACATGCAGGAAGTGTGAACATCAGAGGTGGTTTATTATCCAGTCTGCCTTACCCTTAATCTGTTCCCTTTAACTCTGGCCTGTTTGGGTTTCACTCTTTAAGGCCAGATTTCTCAATCTCGGCACCATTGACATTTGGGACTGGAAAATTCTTTGTTTCGGGTAGAAGGAGATGGCAGGAAGGCTGTCCTGTGTCCTACAGGATGTTTAGCAAGCAGCATCCCTGGTCTCTATCCACTGGGTATTTAGCAGCAACGTCCTACCCAGTTATGACAACCAAAAATATCTCCAGGTATTACAAAACATCTCTTGGGGGGGGCAAAATGCCCTGGGTTGAGAACCACTGGTTTAAGGGAGCAACCAGAAGGTGTTACTTGCCTGTGGATCTCCATGATTTCTTCAGCAATCATTCGACCTATTTTGCCTGCCCCAGCCCTGGTTCCCCCTGGAATCCCTGGAACAGTGGGGTGGGTCCTCTTTGGGCCACCTACAACAAAGGAATCTGAGAGTGGGAAAGGGGAACCAAGGAAGAAATGCTATTGTGAGTTAAAACCAGTTCATCTTGTGATCCACTTGAAGTTTAACCCTTAGGGTTATGCCCTAAGGGACAGCAGAGCTGCAGCTTGTCAGGAAAAGTCATTCCAGCAGAAGGCTCAAGTTTGCGTCCAGGATCAGAGGCCAAAGCAAGGGCTCTGGTTCCCCTCACGCGCTCAACATCCATTTACCGACTACCGCGGTACAGCAAGCCAGGGTCCCAGAGGTAAGTCGGCAGCTCTGCCCCCAAGGAGCTCACAGTCTAACAGGGAGACAAGATGAACAATGGCTGGAACAAAGTGTGGTAAGTTTGACAGGTAAGTACAAGGCACCCAACTCCTCCAGGCCCAGGTACAGCTTCCCGGGCAAGTTTAACACTGAGCTGAGTCTTGAGAGAGGAGTAGAAATTAGCTGAGCAGAGAGGTAGGGAGGGCAAGGCGTTCCATGCACAGCAACCAATATGCGCAAGAGCACTGAGGGAGGACACAACTTGGGAGACTACTCCAAGAACTTCATCATGAACGACGACAAAAGAGTGACAGATGAAACTGGAGGAGGTACCTGGATGAAAGGTCCTGGATGCCATACTAATGGATTTAGACAGGATCCAGAGATAAGGCGTGCTGCCAAACACTTCGCACAGAAAGGCACTTAGGGTTACTGGGAAGTCCACTGCGTGGAGCGTGAACTACAGCGGAGGAAAGGGGTTGGGTGGGGGAGTAAGACTACGATTAAACAATTCTCTGCAACAATCCGGGCGACAGATGGGAGGGAGATGGAGAAGTCTAAGAGGGGCAGAAGGGACAGGATCTCGTGCTCAGAACAGGCAAGAAGGAAGAGTCAAGGTTTCTGGCTTAACCAACCAGATGAAGGAGTGCAGAGAATCGGTTTGGAGAGGCTAAATTTCAGGTGCTTTTGAGACTCCAGGTGGCTCTGTCCAGGAGGCAGTTGGAGAGACAGACCTATGGCTCCAGAGACAGAGAGATCAGAGGTAAGAGTCAGTGGTGGAGAGGAGGGGACTGAAGGAAGCCATGCAAGCAGAGGTGGTGCCGTGGAAGGGTACGTCAGGTGCAGAGGCCAGGGCCAAGCCCAGAGGGAGCCCCGCTGACAGACACCCTCCTCCCCCCAGGAGCCAGTGACAGTACCAAAAAGCACAACATCCCAGCACTGGGCAACACGGAGGAAAGCCCAAGAGGAGCAACGAGTTTCCTATTTCAAGGGCTTCCAAGGTCCCAGTAACCTTGGAACGAGCTCTCAGTATTCCAGGCTCCACAGAGAAAGTGAGAGGACGTCGTTAGGGCTCATCTCCTTGAAGCCTCCCTTCCATAAAATATGGGGGCTGGGGACACCAAATAGTTGGGGCGGGGGTACACTGGCCACGAGCAGCTTCTCATGGGCAAGCCCCGATGCCCCTGCCGTACATAGTTACCTTCTCCAGAGGGCAGCATGCTGTCCATGCTGTGGGGGACGCTGTGAGCTGCGGGAAGGTTGGGTCCCCGCCTTCCAGGACGTTGGCTCTGTGAACATCCCAGCAATAAGGAAACATGAGTCAGGCCTGCTCAGAACCGTGCACCTTTCACCTTGGCCAAGGTGTCCAGTGTCCACTCTGGACCTGGACAGGCCAGAAAGTGAAGTGTCTGCCTGAGTGGCTCAGCAGGTCTCCTCGCTGTTCGAGAACACGGTGGACAGCATCCCGGCCTTTGGCCTCATTGCCTGCCTGGGCCTTCCTGGTTTGTAGGGGACAGAGTCCGGCAGAGAAGGTGACTGCAGCCGCCCACTGCCATCGCTACGGGGCCTCCTCTCCTGCCAGTCTGCAGGGACCTAGCCCTGGCCCCTCACTCCGCTCTGGCCACAGGTGGGGGTCTGGACACCATGGGGAAGGAGATGCGGGGAGCAGTCCTTGCCCAAGAGGGGCCTTCCCTGCTCGCCTGGCAGGTGGCGGCCTCTGAGGCGGGCTTCGGGCTGCCAGCGCTCGGGCGGCCAGCCTGGCGGGCACGGGGGCCCTGAGCCAAGGCCAGTATGAGGCGGCACCCGGGCGAGCGCCCCTGGGCTGTCGGCCCCTGCACGGCAGCACCCAGGCGCCCAGCGTGCAGGGCCTTCGGGCACCAAAAGCTACTGCCGTATCGGGAAGGAACGGTTGCTGCTCCCGGGGCAATTCCCCGAGCCGGGGGCCTGCACGGCGTGCGCGTCGAAGCGTGTTCTTGGTTACCGGCCCCTTTGGCCTCTGCCCACCCCGAGGCCTCCCAGGATCTGGGCAGGGTCGCCTTAGAGGGTGCGCCACTGGCTGCCGCCTGCGCCCGCCTTCCCAGGTAAGGAGCCGGGCCTTCGTCCTGGACGCCAGAGAGCCTCCCGGGCGGGGAGACACTTACAAGACGGCAGTGTCGGTTGACACGATGTACTCTGCTTCCTCGGTCCAAGGGTTCATGGGACGGAACCATCGACTCCGGAGCGTGATGAAAGAACCATCTTTGACTTTAAACTTCTGGCAATTAGTCGTGATCTTTTCTCTCGTCTGTAAAACTGAAAATGCAAAGAAACCGTGAATCTTGCTTCCTGAGACCAACGCAGTGAACTAAGCAAACCCTACGTGTGCCGGGGCCCCGCTGCCGCCACCCTTCAAGGGGCTCGTGCTCTGCGACGGAGGCGCCCGGGCCTGCCGCGCTGCTCACGCTGCGCCACGGGGGCGGGCGCTCGGGCTGGGCTGCTTCTGAGGCCTTGACTCGCAGCCTTTCGATTCATCCGTGAATCTCCCGCTGTTGTTCAGCGTAGGAACTGCAGGCGCCAGGGAACAACTGCAATTCAGACGCGTGGCCGGGACCCGCTGTGAAGGGAGCCACAAGCGTCCAAAGGGCCCCTGTTCCTTCCCCATCACAAAGCCAGAGGGCAGGGCAGCACTTTTAGGACATCTGAAGCCCGGGACGTCACTCACCTAGTCACATCTCATTATTTTATATGACGAACATGGAACAAGCGCCTTTCATGTGCCAGGCAGGCACTGGGGATGGAGGGGGGCGGTGCATGACCCCTGCCCTCAGGACAGGAATGAGGAGCGGCTACGCAGAGGAAGGAGGGTTACAAGTGTGTCGGAGGGAGGGAGGGAAGGACTCAGCAGTGCCCCACAAGTTGCAGGGCCTGGTGGGGGTGAAGCTGAGGAGGGCCTTGAACACTGGTCAAAGGCCTGGAGTCTAAAGGCCATAGGTTCAGGCAGGGATGTGACATTATCGAGCTCAACCTGTTGGGGCATAAATGGGACAAGTATGAAACATGGAAGGGGCTGGGGGCAGAAGGGAGCAGGGAGGCCTGCTAGGAGTCGATCACAATTATGGGTTGGGCACAAGGGCCTGAGTCAGGGCTGTGGCAGTGGAGGTACAACAAGGGGCCTCTTTGGAAGTGCAGGTCTGAGGTGAACCAACGGGACACAGAGGGAAGGGGTCAGTACTGGTCCCTCCCAGGAGGCTAGTCTGTGCCGGTGCCAAAAGTCAAGGGAAAATACAGAAGGCACTGCGGGTTTTTATGGAAAAGAGAATCAGATTTGTTTGAGCTAAATCTTTACAGCGTTCCTGTAAATCCTCTGAACAAGAGAGACTTTCCAGAAACTGCACTGTCCTAAGTACAGAAAAATGCTAGGCAGGCCGAGGTGGGTTCTCCTTGAGGGGATAAACAGGGCCTGGGAACACCAGCCTCGTCACCTCAGAGATGTTGGCTTCGAGACCTCTGGGCTGGCTGACCCCCCACGTCACCAGGGGGTCTGGTAAACCAGATTTCTCTGGAACGTTTATGCGGACTAGTTTTGAAGCAGGGGGACACCCTGACCTTAAAACCTTTCGTACAGCCCAGCTTACCTGGCCTGTGACATTCTGCAAGTTGTCCTATGTCGTCTTGGTGAAAGTACTCATAACATGATGTGCCTAGAAGTTCTTGTGGTAAATATGCCAAAATAGCTGTTGCCCTAGAATATTAAAAAAAAAAGTTATTGAGATGGTTTCTGCTCAGTGGATGAACCCCGCCAGAGCTGATGAGAACAAGGTCCACCCTGGATGGCCTTCCAGAGGGCTTACTAGGTGGATATGAATATATATATATTCATAAAATATATATATATATATATATATTTTTGGTGCAACTGAACTTAACCAACACTATAAAAGCAGAGGGAAAAGAAAGGAAAGAAGCCTTTCAAAGGGGCTGTTTTCCAACAAAGGAGGCTTAAAATGTAACCATATTAGCCAAAAATGTGATAGAATTCCAAACCCCAGGGCAAACCTTCTCTATCTCACTACATTTTTTTTTAATCAGGATGATCAAACATCAGAAGCTCCAGTGGCAGGGGACACAAGAGCCCTGGAAAATGGTGGTGTCTTTTTCTAGTATGTAGTGATTATTTCTAATAGCCAGAAAAATAATCAGCCGGTGAATATTCTCAAGGAGACAGCAGAGAGCAGTGGCAAACTTGGGACATCTGGGTTCTTGGCTCAGGTCTAGTACCGCTCAGCTGTGAATGGGAGGGGGCCAGTCATCGGGGGGGCCCCAGTTCCTCATCTATTAAGAGTGAGACTGGACTAGGTCAGTGTTGCTGATGGAGCTTTCTGTAGTGGCGATGTGCTAGGCCTGTGCCCTCAGCCTCATGTAGCTGAGCACCTGCAGTGTGCCTAGGGAGCCGGACACCTCTGAGTGTAGTTTCAATTAAAACTTGAATAGCCGGGCAGCCCGGGTGGCTCAGCGGTTTGGCACCGCCTTCAGCCCAGGGCCTGATCCTGGAGACCCGGGATCGAGTCCCATGTCGGGCTCCCTGCATGGAGCCTGCTTCTCCCTCTGCCTATGTCTCTGCCTCTCTCTCTCTCTCTCTCTCTGTATCTCTCATGAGTAAATAAATAAAATCTTAAAAAAAAAACTTGAATAGCCGTGTGAGATTGCTATAGCCAACGTCCACTGTACCAGACAGCTCAGGACTAGATCATCTTTCCAAGCCCCACAGTCCAGAATTCTGATCTCAGCTGTGGTCCTGAACCTTCCACCCGCCCTCAGACAGCATACCAGGCCTATCATTTCTCCCCTGGCCATGGACCTCCGACCGTGACGATGTCTCCTTAACTGTCGCTACACGCCAAAGAGCATTAGAGAGAAAAATCTCTGTTTATGATGACATTCGGATGGGTCTCATTTTTTAGCAGAGATCCCCATCGCTTCCTTCTCTCTTTACCCTCAGGGAAGCCAGCTGATGGCCCAGCCTTCTCTGCTTTACTCAGAGGTGAAAATCTTGTACCATTATTGTTCAAGGGTAGTTCGCAGACTCTTACCTCTGGTCTACAAAAACAAACTTCCCATCTATCGCATGCCGAGACACATATTCCATGGATTTCACCCTGATGTCCCCGTTCACCGGCTGTGGGACCACGTGACAATGCAGGCGTCCAATGGTGACAAGGCAGCTGAGGTTACAGCCCTCATTGTCTGGTTCGCTGTCCTCGTCCAGCCCCATCTTTGTGGGTGGCCAGCTCTTCAGGTACCCTGTGCTGTGGATGGTGCAGAAGCTCTTTCGATCTGCTAGAAAGCAAAGTCCATGGTCAGTGACAGGACGGCTCTGGGCAAGCAGGCATGGGCAGCCTGTGGTGGGCCGGGATGTGGGAAGGGAGTCAAAAAGTGAACAAAGCTCTACTCTCTGGAAGGGAGAACTGGCAAGAGAGGAAGATTTAGAAGCAGACAGCTATCATCCTGGGGCCTACGTGTGGAGCACGACCGGTTATGCCAAGGCCATCGCATATACCAAGGAAGGAGTCACTCAATCTACCTGGGGAGAGGAGAGCCGCCCAGGAAAACCACGTAGGAGGTGATCAAGAAGGATGAGCACTGGCTAAGGGACTAGGATGTACGAAGGTTGAGAAGGTACAAAGCACAGAGGCACGTCCCATCCCCGTACAAGAAACAATAGGGAGATCGGTGTGGTTGAAGTGGAAAGGGAGGGGCTGGAGGTGGAGCTGGAACGGTGAGTTGGGGGCAGATTATTGGGGTCTTAGACTGTTTGCTAACAAATACGTGTTTATCAGACAAGAAATGGAGAGCTTCTGAAGGTATTTAAGTGGAGAAACAGCAAAGGAAATGGTGGTTTGGATACCCTAGGAGCAGAGCGATAGGTAAACCGGAAGAGCAAGGAGCACACAGAGTAAGACAAGGACACAGCAAGAGGTGGTGAGGATGTGCTCTGGCCCCGCAGGGAGGACGAGGAGGCCGGGAGGTTCCTGAGAACTCGTGAGGTCTGGCGGGAATATCAAAACATTTGGTATGAAGAAAGAAAACGAAGGGGACTCCACCTTTCTTGGATTGAATGTTTGCTGCTGCTCAGGGACTCGGAGAAGAGAGGACATGGAGTCTGCCTTAGAGAAGAGGGAGAAGGATTTCACCTGGACACATTCCGTGCAGAACAGCTGTGGAGTTCAACAACGAGCACATCCTTACGGGGCGCTCACTGAGCATCAGGTCCGGGGTAGTCACCGGAAGACCAATCGGACGTGCCGCACGGAGCACACAGACTCAAGCGTATGAATGAGTGCACAGTGCAACTGCAAGAAAGTGCTAGCAAGGGCACCTGCAGGGGCTACAGGAGGGCCCGGGGTGGCCTGACCCCGATGCCAGGCTCTAAAGGAGAAGGCCAGCCAGCTGGCTGAAGGGAGCCGACGGACAGGCGTGGGGGGCAGGCGTTCCAGTTGGAGACCACGGCAGAAAGGGGGAGGAGGCATCGAAAGGAAGTCGCCACAGCTGAACATGTGGAGTGGGGGCGGTCGCGGTCGCGTTAAGGACTCCTGACTTTTCTCCAAGAGCAATGGGAAACACTATAGGGTTTTAAGTAGGGAACCAATAGACAGGTTTGCTTTAAAAAGATCATTCTGGCTGCTGTGTGGAGAGAAGGCAAGTGTGAGGAGCCTACTCCACCGGCCGTGGTGAGAGCGGAGGGTAGCCCGGGTCTGAGTGATCGGTCAACGGGGAGGTGGATAAGCGCAGTCGGATAACTTCTGTAGGGGGTTCATGGTGGCAGGACTTTGCACCTGAGCGGACTGGAAGAGGGAGGAGTGAAGCGGGCTGAGGGCACCTCTCCAGCTCCCAGGATGTGCAGCCAGGTGCTGTGGTGCCATTTACATCAGGGAGGAGCTCGGTGGTCACTTCCGCACAGATCAGGTTTGAGGTGCCCTTGAGACGGCTGAGCAGATAGATTTAAGAAGCCGACTTATGGATCTGCAGCTCAAAAGAAAAACCTGGGCCAGAAATAGAAACTTGGAAGCCACCGGCATGGAAGTGGCACCGCAAACCAAGGGAGAAGACATGGCCTACGGATCACGTGTAGATAGAAAGGTGGTGCAGGACAGATGAGGAGCCAGCAAAAGGAGGTGGGGAGGAGGCCTAGAGTGGCAGAGGATGGGGGAGACGAGAAGTAGGAGGTTTCATGGAATCCTAGGGGAAAAAAATACTTTAAGATGGAAGAAAAATAAGTGTCCATTGTGTTCAGCAACATGGAAGTCATTGGTGGATGCGGCAAGAGTAATTTCAGCAGGCGAGTGGGATGCTCGGAAGCGGCTGGCATCGTGGCTCAGGGTGTTCCTTCTCAACCACATGGAAACAAAATTTAAATGGAGGAAGCTTTCCCACGAGTCTCTGTCACTGTGACAACCGTCGGGGCTTTCCAATCTCCCCTGCTCCCCAACGGCCCTACTCTGTAGGGGACAATGGCCCCCGGGACTGCAGTCCTGGGACCTGCAGGGGACCGCTGAGCCAATACCGTGCTGAGCGCTCCCGTGCACCAAGCCAGCCTCGCCTGTATCAGGATTTTCTTATTTTATTTTTAAAGATTTTATTTATTTTCTTGACAGCAAGAGAGAAGAGACAGCGTGGGAGGGAGAGGGGATCTGAAGCAGACTCCACCCTGGACGTAGAGCCCCATGCGCGGCTCGACCCCAGGACCGCGAGCTCGCGACCCAGGCCGCCCTGGTGGCCCTACAAGAAGATCGTGAAGAAGTGAAACGGTTACCTTTTTTCTTTGAACAGGTAGAGGGGAAGTCCTTGTCTTCCACCTTTACTGAAGGCCTGTTACACTTCATCCTACAGAAGAAAGAACGTCGTGCTCCAGAACATAATCGAGATGGCCCAGGGGTTTTATCTGTTTTAACTGGAAGTCCAGCTGCAAATCAATACACAGAATGTGATAAACTGAGAGTAGTACTGTCTGTCAGGAGGGGGAGAGTGACCTTGAAGAAAGCCTCCTCTTTCCTGCCTCACTGCCTCATACTGACCATTCCTCCTCACTGACGCCGTGAAAGACGCATCGCGGGTGAGCGGGCTGTCAATCTGGAAAGGTTTCCAGATCTCCTAGAAAGCAGCTACCGGTAGGAGCGGGCCTGCGATCCTGCTGCGAACACTGGCTACTGGTCTGCAGACTGTCCGGGGATAACGAGCGCCCACCGTGGGAGAAGCCAGAGGGGGGGGCCACCGCCGGGGCTGCTCCTGGACGTCACCCCTCCAACCTACCTCCCACAGGGCCTCCCGGGTGAGCCTCCCTGGAATACACACGGCCCCCTCCCCGATCCTTTTCGCCCTAGCACACAGCGGGGATGCGTCTCCATCCCGAGATCCTTCCCCCCCTGCCCCCCGGCTCTGTTCCTCTCTTTGTCACCTGGTGCACCCACCCCGACTCCTCCTTTCAGACCCACCCCAGCCGTCACCTCCTCGGGGATGCCTGTCCTCGTGTCCACAGGAGAACGAGTCCTCTGTTCTCTCTGCTTGGCACTATTTCTATGGAGGTACCTATCACGCGGGGTGCTGGCCCCAGGTCTCCTCGACTGTATGGCACAAGCCTTAAAGGCAAGGACCAAACCTCACCTCCTTTTTCTCTTCATGTCACTACCAAAAATTGCCAGGGCCAGACTAGAAAAGGCAACAGGGACCAGGGGCCACACTGAAGTTTTCGGAAGAGGAGTGCCTTAATGAAAAGGATGGTTTAAAGGAGGTCTCTCTGGGGACATTTCCCTCTGGGGGCTGACATGGGGGAACGTGCAAGCAGGAAACTTGGGCCGTGACCACACTGGCCCGTGAGCTCGTGGCACTGACCCCGTGCCCACTGTGTGCCAGGAGCTGCCCCACGTGCTTTATGTATAGCGATATAGTTAATCCTCGCAACCATCCCACGAAACCGCTACTATTTTGTAGATAAGGAAACGGAGGCACAGAGAGGTTAAGTAACTTGCTCAAGGTCAAAGGTCACAGCTGACAAATGGTAGAGCCAGGAAGTGAGCCTGGCAACCAGACTCCAGACTCCATGCTCCTAACTGCCGGAGCACACAGGCTCCCCCGGGACTGATGGGGGAAAGCTACAGGGCCTCACGCAGGAGGGATGGGGGGGCACGGGTGAGGGAAGCAGGGTGGGGGTGGGGGACGTGAAGCCAGGAGGGGGCCCCAACTAATGAGGAACCACTTTGGCCAAAGAAACTTCCAATTTATATTTCAAGTTTTCTTACTTTTATCTTAGGAGGTGCATGAGTGTAACTCGAGTAAATAGAGGGAATTTTTCCGGAGGGGGGTGGTGGAATCAAACTGGTGTGAGCCCTTTAAACTCAGGAGCACACAACTGGGAATTTATAGATTCTGGGGGGTGGGGAGTCTAAAACCCAGAAAGAATCAAAATAGCTGTTTTTCCTCCCTGTGGATTTGGACATTACGTAAAGCAAAACAAATAGGAAGGTAGGTGGATAACTGCATTGAGCCCAGGAGAGCACGTGTGACCCAGTTAAGGGGCAGAGAGGAGGGAGGCCGGGGGCTGAGCGCATCGGCACACGCTGCAGTCCTCGCTCAGCCGTGCGGACGGGCCCCGAGGAAGCAGCCGCAGCCTGCTCCTGGACTCACTTTTTGCATCTATGAGCCGCTCCCGGGGCGCCGTGTCCGAGGAGGAGAGCTGCTCCTTCACTTTGGCGATATCTTTAGGGTGCAGGTAGTCAAACAGACTCTGACCAATCAGATCGTTCTGTGGGGAGGAAGCGTGAAAACCACACGTCAACAGCACGTGGGATACAACTTAGCCAACAGGTGCTCTGCCTTTTAGTTTGTATTTCTAGGCATGGGAATTTCAAATATGTCCAGTGTGAACACGTACACCTGTCCAATCACTGTGCCTAGGGACACACAGGACAGGCAGTGAGGCATCGGGACTTTGGTGTCCATGACACAGGAGGGGGAAGGGCGTATATTTATACTTCTATAAATAGTTCATGCTCCTCGAAGGCAGGAGTCTTTCAGCTGTACGTGTTCCCTGTTATTTGTTCTGGATGCCACAAATGCTCTGCTAGGAACACAGGGTGTGGGCGGGGACTCTAGCCCCACTGGGCCCTCGTGTTGTTGTGTCACACCGTGTGCCTCCACGGCCTTGTGTGGCAGCAGGGAAAAAAAGAAACGCCTTCGTAACTTTTCCCCAAGACCAAGAAGAGCAAGACACTCTGGATACATCCAACTTACATTCATTCTAGTTCACACAACTATCCTTTGGATTCTTCAATTCTGCTGCCTACCTACCAGCTTCCCATGCAAACACCAGCAGGTGAAGGAATGAGTGAATAGGTGGATGGATGGGTGGATATGTGAATAAGAATGCTAGGGACAGAGTGTCTCTGCTTAAAAAACTTTGCTCTAGAAGCTTGTGGGCATGCTTATCTTACTGCATCCTATGAACAATCATAAAAGGTATTATTACACTCATTTTTTTTTATTTTTAGAAGGAGCCGAGATTCAATAGAATGAAAAAGGGATACGTCATCACAAACACAGTATGGGTGGATCCCCATTGTTTCATTCTCTGGTTATCATCTGCCTTTCCTGGTCAGGTAGCCCCTTGCCTCGTGCCTCCTCCGCTCTCTCTAGCTGTGGGATATTCACTGTGCGGCAATAAGAAAGTATAAAGCTGTTGATGAGATCACAGTCAAACCTTCCAGTGAGGGAAGCATAGAACACATACTAAAAAGATTTCTTTCTAGGGGCACCCGGGTGGCTCAGTCGGTTAAGAGTCTGACTTTTGATTTTGGCTCAGGTCATGATCCCAGGGTCATGAGACTGAGCCCCATATCGGGCTCGGCACTGAGTGCAGGCTGCTTAAGATTCTCTTTCCCTCTGCCCCTTCCTGCCATGCATTCTCTCTCTAAAAAAAATACATAAAACTTAAAAAAAAGATTTTTTTTCTAGATTTAAATTTACTTCTCTGTTAAGAAATTACAAATTTTCTGGAAGAAGCATTGGGTGTGTGTGTGGGGGGGAGTTATAATATAAGCCTTTTATGTGTGGCTTGTATATTATAATTCTTCTAAAAAGTGGGGTGACCTTTCTGGCAGCCGTGAGGCTGCCCACCACCAACAGAAGCATAAGCAATAATACCTGGCTGTAGTTGAGGATCTTGAAGACAGACTCTGAGACGAAGAGTATCTTCCCTCGGTCACATCCTACGACAAACAAAAATCCATCTGCTGCCTAATCAGGAGAAATGGATAATCAATTTACCGCACTTTAGGAAACACGGTTTGTAATCACTCTGATAGCAACTAAGGATTTGTCTGCTAAGTATCCAAAGCACAAAACTGTACTCATTGAGTTTCACAAGCATCCTGAGCCCAGGACGCTCAAAAGGAATGCCTCATGAGAAGAAGAAGATTCTCTCAAAGGCAGGTATGGACATACGGATCATCATCGTCGTCGTCGTCATACGGGGGACGGTCCCACGGAAGCAATTTCAGTTACAACACTGAATTCATTTTAAGAATTTTCCTTGGAGTGTATCAAGGTCTGGAGAAGTCCTGTTTTATTTTGTTACTTGTAACTATGTAGAATCATAGAACCTGAGATTGAAAGGAGCCCTTCCATCAAAACCCCCTCCCGATATCCCGGCCACCCTGGCCCTCAGCCTGAACACTGCCACTTACGGAGCGCTCTCTCCGATGGTTCTCAACAGCTGGAGCGGCGCCTTGTGTGTCTGTGCTGCTGCTGTCTTCGTGCTGATGGCCTGGGGTGGGGCTGGGTCAGGAGTATCGTTCTCACCCCCACCCCAAATGATTCTAATGTACACAGGATGGAGAACTACTGCTCTCAAAGATCATTTCTGGATCTGGGGCTGGGCTGCTTACATCCTAAGTGAGGCAAGCAAAGCAAAGCAAAACTTTCCCCTCCGTTCTCTTTCCTTCTTCACTTTAAATGCAGGTAAAATATCTCAAGTCCCAGGAAAGGCAGATACGGAGACAGGATGCTATTTGTTAGACTGAAGCGGATAAATACCAAAGCTGCAGAGTCTGAGGGCTGCAGCTCGTGGGGTCTAGGTGCACGTGAACCCTACACCCAGAGCTCTGAGGACGGACAACTGCTCAGCTCCAGCCGGGGGCCTCCCAGGGATGCGGAGGGTGCTCCACGCTCGGTCACGTGCTTGCTTTCAGGCTCAGCAAACACAGTTCTAATCTTGTTTTATTCACCAGTCCTCGGTCTGTTCTTTGGAAAAATCTAGAGAAACCCAATTCCCTTTTCCACAGAGGGGCCTCTGGGGATGTAATTTAATTCAAAGAACTAAGAAATGAATTCGTGTGCCAGAGGCAAAATAATGGCACAGGCACCTGTGCAGACAGGAAAGCAGTAGGAGGGGAACCACTGCCGCTGAGAAGGCACCAGGCCCCTCAGCCAGAAGGGAGCTGGGGCCGCTCCCTCCCTAAGCTGGCCCCCTAAGCTGGCACAGGGCAGGGGAGGACAGTGGAGAGGAAGAGTCTTTCCAAACACCATCTGCTGGAAGCCTCGTTCTGTCAAAAAATAGGGTATTAATAACTTGCACACCGCCTTGCAGACGGTCTCACATCTAACATGAGAAGTGTCTTGAGGCTTTCGTTGGTGCAGGGAAGCAGCACAAAAGGTAGGTGACTCGGAAGAGGTGCCTGCGACATGCTGGAGGGAATGCTGAACCCCTGACGGGAACAAAGTGGGTTGCAATCCATCCAGGGCGAGAGAGTGAGCTCCTGTCAGCCTACAGGGAAGGCTCCAAACATCCTGACTCTGTTTCCCCCGGGCAGATAAATGCCACCAGGTGAAGGAGCCAGGGCCTAGGGGCCGCCTCACAAGTGGAGATGGGTGGGGTGCCGTGGGCTCACCGGCGGGGGAGGACAGGGTTGGTGGGGGAGGACAGGGTTAGCGGGGGAGGCAGGCCGAAGCTCTGGGGGTGCCTGCCTAGTTTTCCGAACATGGGAGGTAGAGCACTCAGGCTGGCCCTGACATGCCACTTGCCGAAGCCATTTGAAAGCTCTTGGTGGAGAAGTCAGACCTGCACTGGTGAAGAAAAGTACAAGTCCAGTTCCTGCTGCCCACCCCTCCAACACCACCTGAGCGGCCCCCGCTGTCTGTGCAGGAAAGTTCTGGGAAGTGGGCTCCCAGAATGGTAAGGGATTAGATGGTGCCTCATGGCCACGGGCAGGTGCCGGGGTTGGGGTAGGGGTCAGAGATGTTTCATCGGGGGAGACCCAGCACCACTGATGCTGCAGGATGCAGAAGCACAGGAAAGGCAAGACTGAGATGAAGTATTTAGCTTAAATGGCATGAAAATCCTTGGTCCATACCCTGGCAAGTGTGGGCATGTGACAGGAAATTCAGAAAAGTAGAGAGCAAGTTATTAAGCATTTGCCGTTGCAAAGGGAGATCTTTATATATTACATGTAGATCTATAACGATACATACAGAGAGAAACCTATAGAGAACACGGGCTTCGTACACTTTATAGGTGTTCAAAACCAAATCCATTTGTGTATACGCACACATTCATTTTTTTTTCCCTAAAGACGTCCAATCAGCAGTACGGCAATCAGGCCCTGCCCCGGGATTGCGGGGGCCAGTGCAGAATGGATATGCAGAGGCCCTGGTTCAAAAATCAGGATCTTCCAGACAGCAAGAGCAGAACATTAAAACAAGCGCTGGGCCCCGTGTGGCTGCGTAGGGTGCATGCCCATGAAGCCAGCCCTGGTGGTTTCTCCAGAGCTGCTGCCGACACAGTTAGTAGCTTAACTGCAGCAGGTCCCCCCTGAGGACCGGGCCAGCCTTATGAAAGGAGGATGGAGGGGGCAGTGCAGAGCTGCGTCAGAGTAACTGTGCCCTGGGGGAGGTAGCCCAAGGACCATCTCAAACTTGCTGGGACGCCCCCCCCGCCCCCAACGTGTTTATTGTGGACTTGGATTTTCCAAGGGCCGTGCATACAGAACTAAGTCTCAAAAACGAAAGACGCACCAGGCCTGCCTGTGGGATCTACCCATCGCAAGCAGCTTCGAAGGATCACTAATGACCACCTGGAACATAGGGCCACCCAATAGACAGACTTTGGTAGAAACAGAAGTTCAAAAAACCGAAGTGCACCTATACAGGATGGAAAAAACCTGACCTAACAATAATCCATGTACAGGAATGGGAGGGATGGTATCACAGTGGCCCAAAACATGGCACTAATAGGATGACTTCTGTGTCAAGGAAGGCACCAGGCCCATTCAATCCCAGGCCAACCAGACCACAGCTGAAGCTCTGTACTGGGTGTTGAGAGCCACTTCTGGAGGAAAATCTAGCAAATGACTGTGGCTCTGGAAAGTGTGTGTGGCAAATGCTGATGGGGGACCCTCGCCTGCCTCTACTATGATGGTGGGAAAAATCTAAATCCTTGCCCTGAAGCTAGGGGTCATCAGGTAACATCTTCTGGAGAAGCTGACATCTACAATCGGGCTTTCAGGAAGGCACAGCTTTTCTTGAGAAGAGGGACAGCTGGGCTAGACACTGTGCTGCCCCTTGTGTCTGGCTAGCATGGCTACACTGAGGAAACAAGCTGTACACTAGCTCAGCAGGACTGTTCTCGAAGACAGGAAGAGCCTGGTTCTGGCCGCCCTCATGGAGCCACCAGCCCCTCATGGCTTACCCCAGGACCAGCTATATTTGGGAAACAAAACCCCATTTGTTCATCAGGTCATCTGTTCCTTGCAGCTGAAAGCTTTGCAATTAAGATAACACGCCAGGCAGGGATGGGTAGAGAATGCTGGAGTGAGCACACAGGCCAGACGTACAAAGGACCGGAAGCCCAGCAGAGCTGAAAGTCAGGGTGACAACAGAGTGGGCTCTGTCCCAAGGCCTGGCAAATGTCAGCTCAAAGAGAGGTGCCCAGATACTGTAGGGGCTTAGCAAGCAAGGTCCACCCTGGCTGTGGGGGGAAGGAGGCTGGTATAGTTCCCTTCAGTTAGGTTTTTCTGTTTTTCTTTTTATAGTTTGCAAGAGGACAGGTTTCTGAATCCTGTTTCTTTCCCTTCGATTTCCAAGTTGATCTCACTCTACCCAGAGGCAGACCCAATCCCACACGGAAGCCAAGTTTGCATGGCGCCACCTCGATGGCCTCTCCGCAGAGAGGAGCAAGATGAAGTGAGCGCTACGGCCAGGAGGGGAGAGCCTTGCGTCCCCCATTTCTTTTCCTCCTTGGCAAGAGGAGTCTTTGGAAGCTTTGTTGCTTTGATGGGGTTTTGGTGGAAGGGTAGATGTGGATGTTTTTGTGCCAGCAGTTAAGTGAGAAGACGACAAATGCTCAATTATCGATGTCCATCCTTTTCTAAAGCCTTCATGCAGGAATGGGATTCTTCACTACCTATTTTTAACAAAATCCTGCCTCCTTCTATTTAAAAACCACAGTAGCCTGGGCCTTCCATTTTTGTCTAAGCAAGCATGGAAGGGGAGGAGGAAGACCTCAGGGAAAGAATGTGAAGACTGTCCAGACAAACAGACAGAGGTGGAGACCCAAAAGACGAGGGGCCTCAGAAGGTCCAAAGGTTAGACATCAAATTCCCACAGGCTGGTACCTCACCCAGAAATTCATAAAAGTGTGTACAAAACAAGCTCGTAAATGCGACATACCCTGAGAATGAGGTGTTTCAATTCATCATCTGACAGGAAAGTCGGCTTATAATTTGCTTCTGTGTATGGATTGGTGGCACCTTAGGGAGAAGAAAAGAGAAAGAGTTGGTCCAGTTTCTATTCAGGTAACGTCTCATTCCACTTCGCCGCCTCCACCCTTCCAGATGCGGCCTGGCCCCTGCCACCTGGAACTTCAATCTTATTTTCTTTTTCCTTAACAGAGACAGGGCTAGATCGGGCTTCGGACAGAAGCCATTGAAAAAACAACACTGTTGTCCACAGGGGACCTAACGAGTTTGCTCTGGCCACTGGAGGGGAGCCAAGAGGTAACAGACAGAAGGAAAAATCTGCTTCAAAGAGAGAAGGCAGCTCCAGAAGCCAAGCGGCAGAGGGTCCTGGGAGGATTCCCTCCCCCCAAGATTGACATTAAATGGGTTGACCAGCAGTCCCTCCAATCGTCACGCTGAGCCTTCCTGGGACATCATCCAGGCTGCCAGGCCCTGAGTAAATAAATACATTGTAGAAGGCATCTGGTGGGAGTGCTTCTTCATCGGGCAAGGCAAATGAGCTTGGCAACCCAGAGAAACGCATCACTTAAGTGACTACAGCTCTGGGTCCTCGGGCTGAGAGGGGACAAGATGCTTAAAAGGCATCAGTCTGGCATCGCATCGGAGAACAGTAAGAGAAAAATGCCAGCAGCAAATGACCTGGAATCCGCAAAAACAGAACAGTGAAGAAATAAAACAGAAAAAGTCCATGATTCACAGCACACGGGGAAGGAGGGTGACAGATGTGCCTGGGACTTTCACATCAACTAACCAGGCACAGGCTGAGCCACAGCCCGGCTTTTTATGACTCGAGATGTGTCACTCGTTTCCTTCCAACTTAATAAAAAAGTTAGCTTGTAGTAACCTAATCTCTATCACCTTCACTAAGAGGAAATTCTAGTGGACACGACGCAGACAGGTCTGAATGGGGGATCGCAAGTCAGACAAAACCGGCGACTCTGCCCTCCTGGTGGCTTTGTGGAAACACGAAGACACAATCCTTGTAGCACGCGGGTCAGAGGTCTGAAGCGGACTGAGCACCCACTTTCCAGTTCCCTCTGAGGGTCCGAGGCCCCACCGGAGCGCCACTTCCACCTTCCTGCCCCGCGTGCTCGCCCGCCCCGCGCTCGGAGAGGAAGGAAGACGCTGCCTCCCTCGTGAAGACTCTATCTGCTTTGGGAATGTTCCAGGAACATGAAAATACCATCAGTGTTCATCCCTGACAGCAAAATGCAGCAAGAACCAACCACCAGCCGGTGACTCACTCCTTAAAGGAGCCATGGTGAATTTTCCTCTGAAAGACAGGAAGGGACCCCCCCAGCATCCCTAGGTGCACCCGTCCTTCTGACGGCCGGGGCCCTGGCCCCCCTACATGCAAGATGTGTGGCCCCCCTCAGCTACACACAGCGCCCGAGGATCACAGGCACGTGCAGACACGGGCACGCATCGCAGCCTCTACCCCCTGGGCGGGGGAAGGAACAGCTGCAAAACCCCAACCGGACCCCATGTAAGCTCAGTGATCACCCCACGTGGCACTAGGCCTGTTGCTCAACGCTGCACATCTGTCAACTGACACACACTGTACTGGGGACTCAGGCACAACTGAGGCAAGGGAGGCAACATGTGTGGACAAGGTCACAAAGAAGATGAAGCCTGAGGTCTCACCTCGTAACGTCTTCATGTGCTGAGCGGCCATCCTCAGCGCGGTAAGCTCATCTAACTTCCTGGACATGGCGTTGCACGTGGGCGCCAGGGAAGCCAACTCGTCAATGGAACTGTTCATTTTATCCCGACGCCTCTTCTCAATCTGACTGTGAGCTTCCCTGCACAACAAGGGGAAAAACGACTTCTATAAAATGAGGCCAAGCCTCAGGGAAACGACAAAAATAAGCCGTAACTGGTTTTGACATTTCCCCTGACAGGCCACCTTTACAGCGTGCACCAGGTTTTGAACTAGACTTTTTGACTAGTCACCAAAATAGTGGCCTCCCTGCCAGGGGTCACTACTGGGGTTTTGTAGGCCTCCCTCATACTTAGCACGAAGGAGAAATAGGACAAAACAAAAACAAAACAAAAACAAAACAACCAAAACTGTCTGCTCAGAGCAAACTGGATGGCTAATTTCTCATTTCTTTTCCTCTCAGCCTCTGTGAGGTTGCATTTTAAGGTAAGCATGAAAGGAAAGAGAAGGGAGGTGGGGTCTGCAAAGAGTGAAGCTTCTGGAATGGCCACTGGGGGGGATCCTGTGATCCCGAAGTGGTCTCTGAGGTTGTGAGGAGCCCGCAGTGCACCTGTCAGAGACTCACTGACTGAGTCACTAGGTAACCAATGCTGCCATCTTTGGACCAACCACGACCCCACCAAGATATAGCAGATGCTGCATCTGTCCCCGAGAGCTTCCTCTGAAAAATGAGCTTCCTCTGAAGAATGTTCTACTCTTCCCTCCCCGGCGTGGCCACGCAGCAAAGCAGGAGGGTGCTTCCACAGGTACGCACTCTCCCCGACTACTTTGTACCTGCCACTGTGATTGTCCCTATGGAGGTACATCACCCTTGGAAACGCAGTTTGCTGCCATAGCAACAGAGCCACCAAGCAGGACCCCCCACCAAGGCTAGGCTGTGCAGGAGGGGGAAGCCAGGAGTCTCAGGTCAGTCAAATTCTATGGCATGACAGCCTCAGAGGACCCTAGAGCTAATGGCAGGAGCGTGGAAGACCCACGTGGATGGGGGCAGCACGTGTGGCTGGAGGCAGGAAGGACCGAGTCAGAGAATCTACTCAAAGGAGCCCCCATGTCCGGCCTCGCAGTGCAGGGAGGGCCACTTTGAGAGGGGAGGCCCAGCCCAAGAACGGAGTCACTGAGCCAGGTCTCCTCTGGGGGCCCTCGAGTCAGGAAGCGGCAACCTGCTGAAGACAGCTGGGGAAAAGCTTCAGCCGTGAAGGACTTCCTGCTACTCCAAGGGCCCCTTCAGGTTTAATGGGCTTAGACAGCCAAGAGCGAAGGCCACCCCAGTGTGGAGGGGACAAAGGGCAGGCGGCCACCTCAAGCGAAGGCCCTCAACACCTTCCCCATCCCCGAAAGGATGCTCAGCCCAGCAGGGACCAGACACAGAGCCACCTCAGCCGTGCTCTCAACACCCAGAGCCAGGATGGTTTAGAGACAGGCCCGCCCTTACCTTGCATTTTTGATCCTTCCTTGGTGCTCTGTGTAGTCTAACCTGGAAGGGAAGAAAGAAAAAAGGAAAAGATAAAACACGATCCCTAGGAGACTAATGGCAAAGTTATACAGCTCTCTTTTCCTCCCAGTTTCATTCATTTCCCAGCTTAATCCCTGTCCTCTCTCTCAACACACAAGGGCTCCTGCTGTTAGCTACGCCGGGGGCCAGGGGTGACCATCTTGAACTCCCCGGCTCACAGCCTCCCTCTTATCCCCAGTCAAGGACATGGGTGAGATCTGCGCCAACTAACAGAACACGTAATTATGCAAGGAAAACCGCTAGCAGGATGAAGGTCACGACTGGGTTCATGGTACCTTCCATGAGGGTCGTCTTTGTCTGTGTCCATGCTTTCTCTGAAAAAAAAAAAAAAAAAAAAACAAGAGAGAACGTGAGTTTTTGTGAATCAAGACATACGAAGCAGCTTCTTACAACACGGAAGGCTCTCATTTATCCAGAAACCAAATAGTCAGAATGTTCAAATGGCCACGGTACTGATTATCGACACAGGATCGTCAGACACACACAACTTGCACCTACTATGAAACTAGGACCGGGTTTCTGGATGACCAAGCAAAAGCTACATATGGTCATCAACAGAGCTTGCTTGGTAATATTTTAGGCCATATTCTGAAGATCGGGAATACACAGCATTTATGGACATTCTTTTTTTTTAATTTTTTTAATTTTTATTTACTTATGATAGTCACAGAGAGAGAGAGAGAGAGGCAGAGACACAGGCAGAGGGAAAAGCAGGCTCCATGCACCGGGAGCCCGATGTGGGATTCGATTCCGGGTCTCCAGGATCGCGCCCTAGGCCAAATGCAGGCGCCAAACCGCTGCGCCACCCAGGGATCCCTTTATGGACATTCTTAATCAGAGTATCCAAGTAACTAGAATACCTCATTCTTCCCATCATTCTGGATAAATGGAGTTTATTCATTTGCAGAACATACCAAGCCTCAAATATACATGTGCATATTTGGTGGGGGGCGGGGGTGGGGAGGCGAATGTACCCACAGAGAAGCACTGAGAGGAGTCCTGAGGCAGCTTCTCAAAGGCACTAATACCCAGTGTTCTGGTTCTCAGCCAGGTGGGAACCTCCTCGGCCTAAGGAGCTGGGATCCAGGGCACGAGTGGGGCCAAGGGGCATGGAACCCTGTCGGGCCGCAGAGCGTCCTGGGGTCACGGCAGGGATCTACCTCCCTTTTATAGACTCCAGAGGTCCCAGTTTCATGGCACTTTATGGTTCAACAGAAAACAGACTAGAATCCTCCAAGATGGGGGTTCCAAATCTCCCTGGGGTCAGCCCACACCCTTCTTCCGCCCCTAAGTTTATCAGCAGGAGGGCCCTGACTGGCACCTGAGCCTCTCCTTTTTTGTCTGGGAAGAACAGAGGGACATGGCCCTTCAAGCAATGGAGCCTCAAGGGCAAAAGCCACTTTTCTCAGGAGCACTAAATCACATCATGGGCATTCTGGGACAGTGGTTCACAACCAGGAGCCCTTGGCTGCCTCACAGGCAGAGAGCTTCTCCAGCTAGTCCTAAAGCACAGAAGAGAAACCATTCAGGCCACAGGGGAAAATGAAAGCTCTCCCTCCCCTTCTGTCTTGGCTCGTATCTGCTCACCAAGGCCCGGATCATCATCTCAGGTGAAGAGAGCTCTGCCTGACAGATCAGATGCATTCAGCACATTAAGATGACCGGGAAGGGGGCTAGGGGTGCTTAATATGGTCTCCACAAATCACAGAAGATTTGCAAGGGGTCCATGAGGGAAACCTGGAGGTCTTGGGTGGGGACCAACAGGGGACCACAGGTTTAGATCGCAGAGGTCTTAGAAGGCACCGGTGCACCGGTGACTCCACGAGAACTTGCTCAAGACAAGAGGTCTGTGGAAAAACTCCTGGCCTCCCTGTGGGGGATGGACTGGTCCAGAAGAACCCTCTCAGGCCTCACACCCACTCTCCATCCCCTGGGAGTCGCCTGCTCAATCATCTGGGGTCACTTACACATTAATCATAGCATCTCCTAGTGGGCATCTGACCTTCGGTCACTGTGCTCCCCAAATTCGACCTGTGAACTTCAGCAGAAAGGACATCTGCTGTGGGGGAGACACCTCCTTGAAGATTTTTCCCTCATTAAACAAAAGAAAACCTCTCAAGTGGACGTCGGGATAAGATTGCACACAGTTGCCTCAACAAAACAAAACATGCCTTAGAAGGTTCTCCGCAGCGCCCTATCCCCCAGGTGTGTGTACAGATATACAAGAGTGGACTGTAAGTGGGAAAATTTACTTACTCAAAAGAAAAGTCATCAAGTCTAAAAAGAAACAAAAATACTATTTAATATAACAGGTACATAGTAATTGGAGTAATGTTTCAGGGTGGCGTCAATGCTCCTACGGTGCTTTCGGAGAGGACCTGCACTCACACCTGCCACAAACAATTAAGCAACCGAGGTCTTCCCCAGAGAGGCCTTCAGGCAAAGTTCTCTTTGAAACCATGAGGTTACACCCAGGACAAATTTGCACTGGGCTAAGCCAGCTGGCTCAAGGGAGCCAAGGAGGACAAAGGAAACGGTAAAAGGTAGACCTTGGCTTTAGGGCTCTTCCTTTTCCCCTCATGTGGGACAATTTGGGGACAGGAGGGGGGATGTGGGTGCCTCAGCAGTGCTGGAGGCTCCATCCTGCTTGCAATCCAGTGGGAAGATAAAAACAACAACAACAATAGACCCCACTGTATGGCCGCCTAGACTTGTAGCTTTCATTTCCAGCCCTTTCCACAAAGAGGACCCCTTCTTCCAGGAGGAACAGGAGCCAGCCCTTCAGTGTGCCAGGAGTGGACACCAAGTTCAGGCAGAGGAAGAGGAGCCCAGAAGGCCTTACTGGTAGTTGGTGGAGCTGCCTTTCCGCTTCCGGTTGCAATCCATGCCACTGGTGCCGAGGGGGCTGGAGAGGAGGTCGGTGGGGCCTGGGGACATGAAGTCACTGATTGTCGAAGAAATGTCCATTCTCTGGTCAGCCATTGGAGGTCTGCAACTGGCACAAGGAGGCACAGAGGTGATTTCTAGGCATCCTTCTAACGTGGTGGAGAGGGGGGTACTGGGCTGTTGCGTCAACACGGCTCCCACCCAGCAGCAGGAGTAGGGATACCGCAGACTGGCGAGAACAGGATGTGCTTTAGGAGTTAGCATAGAGAACGGAGGTTGACCTGCTCATAGCTCTGATGAAGACACAAAGTTCAGAGCAACTGGGTGGCTTCTCCTGGGTGCCCATGCTAGGGCATGCAAGAACGATTCCAGAACCCAAGGCTCTATGGGCTTGGGGCCCAGTGCTCCTCCCATGAGGGGACCAGATATCCTCTGACAGCTCTCATTTTATTTTCTTGCAATCAATAAAATAAACATGATTCACTCGTTATCTTTGTGTTTTTGTTACAACTCTTGTAAAAGTCATTGGAAAGCAGAAAATATCCTTTCTCCGGCCGTAAGTCTCTCTTGGGAGCTGGGGAAGATATGGTCCCCCGTCTATCACGGGGCCAGGCAAAGTCTGTCCTGACTGCCCTGACCAGCCTTTGCCCCCAGCATCCCCTGCAAGGAAAACCTGCATGATGACACAAAGATAGTGCAGACAAATTTGCAAAACATTTTGAGAACCCACATTTTATAAGCGTGGGGTAAGTCGGCCCAAAAAAGAGGCTGATGAGTACCTTGCAAGGGACTCCAACTCCAAACCAAGTCGAAGAGGGAGGGGCCGTGCGCTGCCCACCCACACGGGGGTCCCAGCTCCACACCAGGTGACTGGGGTGGTCACTCCCTCTCCCCGGGCTCAAGTTTCTTCATCTGCAAAGCAAGAGGGGGCTGTGAGCTCATTTGCCCGATTTCTGTTCCACCCACAGATGAGTGCACCAGGTTAGGTGTGCGCCAACTTTTCACTTTCACAACCACAGCCAGAGGGAGCATCTTTGTGTTCTAACTCCAGGCACTTGAGCTATTATCTCTCCATCTAAATGTCTAAAAGCAGGACAAAAGGGAACACACATAATATGCCTTGGTACATTCTGGAACACTGTGCTGCTGAAAAGCTCCAATAATTTCTATCCCCAGCAAGAGCTCCTGTCAATCCGAAGGAAAAAACAAAACCCCATTGGTTTTTACTTGCATTTTTAAATGATTACGGATGGTGTCCCTATGTTTATAGACATGTGTCTGGTTTCCTTTCTGCCCACTCATGTCCTGTTTTCCTACCACGTTTTCTTCAGTATGGATGGGCCTCCTAACTCATGTTCACCTGGGCACCGGAACCTGGTGGCAGAGAAGCACACGGTGAACCGGCTGCTCTCCCTTCCCATCCACCTCCTCGCACACCTCCAATGCCAGTGCTGCCCGCTGCTCCTTGGCTCCCCTGCTCTGTGGATTCCCCCATCTGCCATCAAGCACGTCATACCCTCTCTTTTCTCCTCAAGCTTCCAACAGCTCCCCATCCTCCCTCTAGCAGATACTTTGCTTTCTACTTCATGGAGAAAAGGGAGCACATCCACTGGCCCACCCCCTCTCACTAGGGCAGATCATTGCCCCAGGATTCTCTCCCTGCCACACACCCTGCACCATCCACTTTCCCCACCCTACTGGGTCACTCTGGTTTGGATAAACATGGACAACAACTCTCATCTTGGGGAAAACACACACGCTTTTCTGAACTCTATTCCCTTCTAGCCGGTACCCCCATTTCTCTGTTTCCAGTTCTTTTCCTCTTCCTTGCTATAAAGCAACACAAATTGGGCTTTTGTCCCCATCATTCCAATGGAACAGCCCTGTTAGGTGCCCCAGTGGGCTCGTCATTGTCATTGCTAAGTCTGGTAGCTGGTTCTCCAACCTCCATACCTGCCCCATCCCGACATCTGCTAGAGCTGATCTGTCCCTCCTCGCTGTCTCTCAGCTCCAGAGAGGCCACCTCCTCATTGTCCCCTTCTATTTCAGTGGCCACTCATTCCTTGCGGGTCTCTTTTGTGGGTGCTTCCTCCTCCCTCACCTCTACATGAGGGTCCTACAGATGTCCTCGGACTTCCTCGGCCTATACCCACTCCCCAAGAGGTCTAATTTTGCTGCTTCAGATATGATCTATGCTATGAGAACCCCCAAATTTATCCCTCCAGCCTGACTGCTCTTGAATTCCAAACTTACACGGCCAAGAGGCCTCCAACTGAAACGTCCAAACCAAACCCCCTGGTTCTCCCTGAGCTAAGCCCCTTGGTGATGCTCACATCTGAATGCTCGGGCCCCAAACCTAGAAGTCATCCTGACTCCTTGCTTCCTTTTACAACCTGCACCCAACCTGTTAGAAAATCCCATCAGCTCCCACTTCTTTCCTTGCTCCTTTGTATTTCTGCTCAAATGTCACTTCAGCAGTGAAGCTTCTCTGAATATCCATATACTACAACACCCCACCAGGACCAATCATCCTTAACCACCCCCACCTGGCTTCATTTTTTTCCCATAGCCCCTAGCAATAATCTACTTCTTTATTTACTAGCTTCCTCTCCATTAGACCATTAGACTAGGAGCATCAGAAGAGTGGGCATTTTGTTCAGTTCACTACTTGCACCTTAGTGGCCTAGAACACTTTCTAGCATATGGTAAGTACCTAACAAATAGGTGTTGAATGAATATGTAAGTTCGTATATTTGGGATATTCATTCCTTGTTTGTCACAGATGTCATAAATACCCACCCCCTTTTTGCCTTTTAACTTTGCTTAGTTTTTATAGGTGATACTAGAAGTGACATGTTTTTTCAAAGCCTTTTTGCACCATAAATTATAAATATCCTCTTTACTAATATTTTTATGATTTGCTTAGCTCTTAATCCATCTGGAAATTACTTCTGGTACACTACCTACGGTTGGAGGTACCTACCTATTGCCCTTCAGTGGACAGGTAACTGTACCGACACCATTTACCAATCTGAAATGCCACCTTTATGGATTTATCGTCTACTTGTAGACTTCCTCTTCTGGTCCTTGGATCTAGTTACTTCCAATCCAGTACCACAGTATTTGTTATTGTGGCCTCATAATACATTTCCACTATTAGGTAGAACAAACCCGCTTCCTCTTCAGACTTTTCATTTTCAGAAATTTCCAGGTTATTCCAGTGGATTCTTTGAGGAGTGTTCTATAATCATGTAATCACATCGAAAGCCCTGACAGGTGCTGCTAGGAGCTGTTATCACAGATATCAGGAGTACAGAGCCCGATCCTCGGGGTCTCGGTGAGCCTTTGGGCTGCCAGCAGACACGGCGGTGCTACCTCTAGCCCCCACTCCCTCTTTTCGAGCAGCCAGACAGTTGCAGGAGGTGGACTACCCCAAGCTTCAGGGCGCTGGGAGAAACCACACTTTCTGAAAGAACTACCATGGAAGCCGCCAACGATGTCAGGTGTGGAGGGCAGGGGGAGGGGACTTGGGGGTGTGATTTTATTACCTGAAGTTACAGTTCTTAAAGCTCAGATTCACCCTGGGCGGAGCAAGGGGCCACGGGACTTATTGGTCACCTAAAAGCGAGTCTCGTGTTTTGTAGTTTCCTTTCAGGCAGTCAACTTCTTCCAAAACCTACAGCGGGGCCCACAAGGAAAGAAAACCCACACAGGTCACTTGGGGGAAGATACACCACACAACCCACTGGCTCCGCTCGAGGCGGCCAGGCTGGTGGCTCACGTTCTCACCGCTGGCGCCCGCTCAGCTAACCTGCCAACACGTGGAGGAGCTCGCGGGAGGGCTTCTCTGTGGAAGATGCTGCTTTTTTACTTAATTTACTTATTTTATTTTAAAAGATTTTATTTATTCATTCATGAGAGACACAGAAAGAGAGAGAGGCAGAGTCACAGGCAGAGGGAGAAGCAGGCTCCATGCAGGGAGCCCGACATGGGACTCGATCCCGGGACTCCAGGGCCACACCCTGGGCTGAAGGCAGATGCTCAACCACTGAGCCACCCGGGGATCCCAAGACACTGCTTTTTAAAGGACTAGACGTGGATCCTTGGATGCGGCCTTAAGGGACAGAAGACAACTGGACTTTTCATTTCTCCTCCTGGGTCAGGCAATAAAAATAATAGCGCCCGCTTGAGGGAGTGCTGGGTGTCAGGCACCGTCCCTACTGCAGGTCCCTACTGCTTCACAGCCTTGGGCCCGCACACAACTCTGGGAGGCAGATCCTCTGGCCTTCACCTACAGGAGAGGACGAGGCAGAGAGAGACGGGGTGGGGGACAGCAGGCAAGGTGACCCGGCGGAGGCGCGGGGCCCCGGGACAGCGGACACTAAGCCGCCACACGCACGCACACGGCACCCGAGAGCAAGTGAGGCCTTTGGAGAGAAGGGCCTGGAAGCTCTGGGCACCCCGGGGCCCCGAGCTGCGGGCACGGTCGGCGGTGAGAAGGCTCCGAGTCGCGCGCGGCCTGCGGCCCGTCCCCGCCCGCGCAGGACAGGGTCACCTCCCGGCTCCGCTCCAGACGGCCAGCCAGCCAGCCCGCCGTCACCCTCCCTGAAGCAAAGGTCCCGGCTGCTTCCCGCGGCCTCGGTGGGCCTGCGGCTTCCCCACTGCGAGGCCTTCGAATGGACGTCCTCCCGACGCCCTCCCCCTGCGGTCTGCCTCCGGGAGCCAGTGTGGACACGGCCTGGGAGCCCGGCCCCCAGGCCCCCGGGCCGAGCTGCCCGAGAGCTCACCGGCAGCCCCGCCTCGGCCGGCCTCCCCACACTCGCCCCACGCTCCTCTCCGGCACCCACCCGGCACCCACCCGGGCAATCCAGGGCCCAGGCGGGCGCCCTCCCCTCCCCTCCCCCACCGGCCCTCTGTCCCCTGGCCACCGACTCCATCCAGGCTGCTCTGGTCACACACAGGACACCCCCTCACTTAAACACTCCAGGGGCTTTACTTCTCTGCCCTGAGCCTTCCAGAAGCTCCCTGCCAGGACACACCAAGCCTCCACGGTAGGCTGGCCCGCTTGCACCCTGCCGCGCCCTCTGCTCCCCAATTCTCTGGGCCACCGGAAACGTAAGTTCTCAAGCACACGTGGCCTCAACTATGCCCACGCCGTTTGCAGGTGTGGCTCCCTTTACCCACTGGGCACCTGGTGGACTCCTGCTTTCCTTTCAACTGCCCCCACGTGGCAGCTCCTCAGAGAAGCCTTCCGGCTCTCCCCGTGCCGCTCTGAGCCTTCTCTTGGCACCTGTGGCCCTCTGCCCCCGCCCCATGATTTCACTACTAGGGTGCTCCCACTACACCCCTCACCCTCTCTCCCCCATGGCTCCAAAATTTAGAGGAAGGCTCTCAGTGCCAGACGCCATGTAAAATTTATTATTTGGACCAATTGTCCCAATACTCAAGTTTCCTTTATAGACATAATGAATGCTAACATAAATCCTGGCACTCTATCTTACAAAACAAAAATCAGAAGGCCTTGGGGCACCTGGGTGGCTCAGCGGTTAGGTGTCTGCCTTCAGCTCAGCATGTGATCCCCGGGGTCCCAGGATCAAGTCCCACATCGGGCTCCCTGCTCAGCGTGGAGCCTGCTTCTCCCTCTGCCTGTGTCTCTGCCTCTCTCTGTGTCTTTCATGAACAAATAAACTCTTAAAAAAATCAGAAGGCCTTGCCGGTCTCTGGGCTCCCTGCTCAGCGCGGAGCCTGCTTCTCCCTCTGCCCCTCCCCCTCACTCATGCTCTCTCAAATAAATAAGTAAAATATTTTTTAATTAAAGATTTTATTTATTTATTCATGAGACACACACACACACAGAGAGGGAGGTAGAGACATAGGCAGAGGGAGAAGGAGGCTCCATGCAGGGAGCCCCAACGCAGGACTCGATCTCGGGCCTCCAGGATCACGCCCTGGGCCGAAGGCGGCGCTAAACCACTAAGCCACCCAGGAATCCCCGTAAAATCTTTTTAATAAAAATCAGAAGGCCTTTCTTATATGCTTGGGCAAAGTAAGGGAGCTGAATCAGCGGTGACAAGTATTTCTGGAAAACTGTTTTCTCTCCAAGACGGTGTTCTTAGACGTAAGACAATGAAACAACAAAAGAAAAACAACAAAAACCCCTCTCTTTCTGAGCTACTTCCCAAAGAGAACTGAGCCCGGGGAGGGGCTCCAAGAGGCCACAGGGAACTGGGAGAGTCGTCCTTGCCAAGGGGAGCTCAGGGCCAGCCCTGGTGCTGCCATCTGAGTGACACAGTGAAGATGCTCCTGGGAGAGCCTGGCCTGTGGGCCTGGAATCGGGGGCCACAGGTGTGCCCACTTCGGAGCTGGAGGCTTCCAAAGGAGGGGGAAGCTCCCTGGATGTCAGAGGAAGCAAAGCACGAAGGGACTCGTGCAGTGTGCCCGGGGAGGACTTGGTGGTACCCTCGGTGCCTCCACAGTCCCCTCGTGCTCCTCGGAGTTCAGGGAGAAGGATCTCAGGGGCTCACAGAGAAGATCGGGGTAGCGGGGCTAGGAGCTAAGTCCCAGCCCGGGCTGCCCCTGCACCTGAGAAGGCTGCGGATGTCACCCAAACACACACAGCTGCCCCTCTGAGCAGGGCGGGGTGAGGCTGAGCAGCCACAAGAAACGCACACGTGTCATCTACTGGAGGGTGACCACATAGAAGACCACCGATCGCAGACGGGTGTCTCTCTCTGCTTTCTCTCCTCCCCGCACCCCGGTTCAAACTGGTGGTGTCCCTGCAAGGACAAGTCTGCAGGACGCCCCCCGGGGGCTGGCCCGGCCTGATGACTTCCTTGGACCGATGCCTGTGGGCCTGAGCGACAGCCTCGACTTTGGAACAGAACTTTTACCGTGAGTTCCTTTGTGCCAAGACTGGCAATCTCCCGGCTGGAAGCTCCTTTCACCAAGGTCCCGGATGGATGAGCAGCACCAGCGGGAGGAAGAAGCAACCCTTCGCTGCTGCAGGCGCGGAGGTGGAGAGCGTGTGTGTCAGCAGGGTGACCGGCCCTCGTCGCCTAGGACCTTTCCACTTCTGCACGGGAACCCCCAGACAACCCCTTAGTCCCAGACAGACGGGACGGTGGTCCCCTGGCTCCTGCCGCTGGCTCTATCCGTCGCCCTAAGCTGACCCCCACTGGCTGGATGGAGGAAGCGCAGATGGAGGCCCGGAGGCGGAGGGAAAGGGGATATGTTCACCCTGGCCCAGTTTATCTTCACAATAACCTACTGTGATCACTCTCCCAGTTTTCCAGGGAAGCGCTGGGGAGGCAAAGCTGCGTGGCCATAGATGACACAGCGAGTGGGCACGGGAACCCGACGTGTCTGGCTCCACACTGGTCCCTTCTGCCTGCCACACTGCTGCCAGTCCTGCCTCGGGCCCTCCCCAGCCCCCCAGGAAGGCAGGAGGGGGATGAGGAGCCCTCCCCTACCTGCCCCCCTCCTGTCCCTACCCTCGGCTGGGACAGCTGACGGAGTCCTGTGCAGACCACCTTGCGAAGCCCCAGATGGCCCTGGGGTGGTGGCTTTTGATGGTGCATGTCCATGAAGGGGAAATCGGCATCCTTGATCACCCTGTCTGCTGGCTGCTTACCGATCTGCTCCCCCCAAAGCCCCGAGCTCCCCAGGAAGGGCTCCTGCGTGGCCATGGCTGCATCCCACAGCCTTCGCGGGCCGCTGGGGGCACAGACGTGCTGCAGGCCTCAGCCCCGAGAGCCATGGCAGGTGGCCCGCTGCTGGTGGCGGCTCCAGGCTTACGGAGGGAATGGATGAGGGGCCGCTCTGGTCTGTCCAGGTGCTGGTGGTCCGAGGCCAGATGCTAGAAGGGCTCTGTCTCGCTGCAAGTCCCCCCCGGGCCCCCCACGGTCACTCTGACAGCCTGTGGGGAGTTCGGCTGCCCTGCTGTGTGCAACAGATGCCATTTAGAGAATGTTCGCCTGGGGAGACCTGATGTCTGCACCAAGGTAGCAGGTGTCTGCCTCAGGATCATTCAGCAAGCCTCTCTCTAGCCTCTGGGGCACTGGGGACACATGGAGGAAGGAGCAGTCCTAACGTTCAAGACTCCCTCAGTCTAGCTGGAGAGACAGGGTCTAAGTAAAGAGACAGGCAGGGCCACGCTTGCGGCTGCATGTGCAGCACGTTGCACAAGCCCAGGATGCGCCTCGGCTTCGGCCAAGCGGCCGAGGTTTGTAGGGCCATTCTGACAAATTTCCAGCAGGTGGCAGCCAAGTGACTTGAGGAAGGCGGCCCTTCTCTTGGCCGTGAAGCACAGGTGAGGCACAGGGGCGGACAGGAGGCGAGAATAACTGATCAGCTGGTGTGTGTGGCGGGGGCAAGGGGAGGAGAGAGAACCAGGAATGCCGCAGGTGCTTGCCCGGTGCACGGGGTGGTCGGAGGTCTGTCCTGAGCCAGGGAGAGAAGCGCTTGCCGTGGCTGTCAGGGGCCCGAGAGCCTGTTTGTGGTACTTGGGGACCCGGTCCTACTGGTAGCGCTAGAGGCTTGGGAACCCCGAAATCGAACACAGAGCAAGGAGGCTGTGTTTGGAAGCTCAGGGCTTGGAGGGCCGGCTCAGAGGGTCTCGCAGGGGCAGGATTTGTAAATCCTTCAGCATTTCGTGAATGCAAACCAGGCTCGTTCTTTTGTAGAAAAGATCTCCGACACCACCGATGGAGGAGAGTCTACGGAATTCCGGGCTCTGGGGGGCTGCGGAGGGTGTTAGAGGGGTTCGGAGATGTCGTTGAGAGGCTCGGCACCGAGCATGCAGCTAGCGCAGCACAGTGCTTAGCAGGTGTTTGTTGAATGAATGTAATAGAGACACCGGCTTAGACCTTGGCCAAGTCTATCATTGAAGTATAGGAAGGAGAACCTTTCTTCTTCATTTTTTAAGGTACAGAGTAAGAGAGCCTGGCCCTAAAGACTTAGGGGAAGAACATTCGCCACCAAAAAACTTACTGCCTGAAGTTGAAGAAAGTTCTGGAAAACATCTGCATCTTGTTCTAAAGGAGACAAAAGCATGCACTGCTGTTATTTCATGGTCAAATGCAGGCTGCTGGCGTGAGGGAGAGCACGGTCAAAGATGGGGCGGCCCAAAGGCGCCTTGAGTCTCAGGTTGGGACTGTGGATGGAGGCACACGCGAGGTAAGGCAGGGCAGCAGGGGTGGGCCCCAGGAGGGCTGGGACTCCGAGAAGAAAAGGGAGCTGCCTCCTTGGAGAATGGGGGCAAGGTGGAGGGGAAACGGGAAGAAGACAGAGCTGGTGGGCCAGGTCTGTGGGGTCCCCAGCCCCTCCACAGGCAGGAGCTGGGGGAGAGCCGTGATTCTCCCCCTGGCACGGGGCAGGTGGAGGTGTGGATGATGGGCACATGAAACGGCAGGACAGGGCAGTGGTCAGCGCAGGGTGTCTGGACCCAGACAGCCTGGGTTCAAATCCCAGCGGTGCCACGGACGAGACGTGCATCCTGGGCCAGCTCCCCGGCTCCTGGGAGCTGCCGTCTCTCACCTGCCGGGGAGGAGCCTGCCTCCTCACAGGACGAATGAGCTGCATCTCTGAATGCTCGCAGGTTAACTGTGCTCACTGAGATGGATGACCTCACGCTGGTGGGAGGAGGGTAGAAGGCTGTGGAAAGGTCAGCTTTGATGTCAAAGGCGGCACACTCAGAACGGAAAGTTTGAAATGAGGAGCTCAGAAATGGCACTGCTGGGGATTTACCCCAAAGATACAGATGCAGTGAAACGCCAGGACACCTGCACCCCGATGTTTCTAGCAGCCATGTCCACAATAGCCAAACTGTGGAAGGAGCCTCGGTGCCCATCAAAAGATGAATGGATAAAGAAGATGTGGTTTATGTATACAATGGAATATTCCTCAGCCATTAGAAACGACAAATACCCACCATTTGCTTCAACCTGGATGGAACTGGAGGGTATTATGCTGAGTGAAATAAGTCAATCAGAGAAGGACAAACATTAATATGGTCTCATTCATTTGGGGAATATAGAAAATAGTGAAAGGGAATAAAGGGGAAAGGAGAAAAATGAGTGGGAAATCTCAGAAAGGGAGACAGAACATGAGAGACTCCTAACTCTGGGAAACGAACGAGGGGTAGAGGAAGGGGAGGAGGGCGGGGGGTGGGGGTGACTGGGTGATGGGCATCGAGGGGGGCACTTGACAGGATGAGCACTGGGTGTTATGCTATATGTTGGCAAATCAAACTCCAATAAAAATAATTTTTTTTTAAAAGAAGAAATGGTAAGAGCCGAGTACACAGGCTTGGTGGATGCAGAGAAAGTTACCTTCGAGGGGGCCCAGCCCGGGGCAGGGAGGGCCTCTGGGGACCACCAGGGTGTCACTGAGGGGGGCTGGGGAAAGGCCAGAGTGAGGGACCTGGGGTGGCACGGGGAAGGGGGCCAGAGATCAACCCAGAGGCCAGCATTCTGCAGCAGGAAGCGCTGAGGACTCCTAACAACTGGCAAGCTGAGTGGCATTTCAGGGGCCCAGCACCTTCATTTCACTTCAATGAAACCGAAATACAGAGAAATAGCTCCTCCTACAGAGAGCTGGGAATAGGATTCTGAGGCACTGAAGTCCATGTGTGAGAACAGGACTTTGCAGCTGCCCAGGAAGGTGGGATGGAGAAAGCACAGGACAGTGATTAATTTCCCTATGCAGACGGACACCACAGCTGAGCTGACAGTTGTGCCCAGAGCTGGGCTGCCCACCCCCCGGGGGGAGCTCTGGGGTGAAACAGTGACACCCCAGAAGTGCCGGGGGACAGGAGATCGATGTCCCCCTGTGGCCCACCTGCAAAAGGTTTTGCTGACAGGTACAGAGGCTTCAGATGGCTACCAGGGGCCCGAGGCCCTAAAGCAACCCATGCAAAGCAATTTCCCGAGCACCCATACATGCCAGGTCATTGGTATGGGGAGAGAGTTGGGAGTCTGAGTAACTTTCCAGCACAAATTGCTTGTGGCAGTCAAATTTCGATTGAGGACAATGTTAGTGTGTGAGTCCACAATCATTCATCACTCTTTCAACATATATTTGCTGAGGGCATCCAAATGCCAGGCACCGTTCTCCACAACGGGCCCATGGGTGAAGACACAAAGATCCTTGTCCTCATCTGGTATACATTCTGGCGAGGATGGCAAGCAAAGGAGACAAATAAGTAAGTGATGCTGGGACCTGGTGAGTGCTGGGGAGAGACGTCAGCATCGGGGCAGGAGGTGGAGGCAGTCATGTTTGGGGAGGTGAGGGTTGGAGGGAGGAGCACCCTAGGCCAGGAAGGGCCCACGCAAAGGTGAGGAAGGAGCCGAGGGCTGCCAGGGTACCAGCCCTGGGCCAGGATGGGCACGGACCACATGGGGCCTGGCTTTGACTGTGAGTGAAATAGGGGGTGACAGGCTCCCACTTGGGGTTGTCTGTCTGTGGGGTTGAGAAAAGATTGTGAGGAGGAGGACCTGTGTGTGTGGGCACATGTGGGGCAGTGGGGTCTCTGTGTGTGTACAAATGCACGTGTTGGTTACATGGAAACATGGGAATTGGTGAGGAAAGTGTGGAAAGAAGGTAGAATGGGAACATTGCAGCAGGGATGGGGAGGAGATGACACTTTTCTGAATATACCATTTTGTATAGTTCTGCGTCTTAGAACCATAGGAATATTTTATATGCATTTCACATACTCTAAAAATTAAATCATTCAAACTAAATGGACTGTAAGAAAATTCAAAATTAAATATAATCCCAAACAAATGGAGCTAATTTTGTAATAAGTTAACAAAATATCCACATTGCAGGAGTTAGAAAAAAAAATACAACCTAAGTAATTTTGGAGAAGAGTATCTTGGATGGATGTTGTAAGACTAAGACAAAAAGAATCATAAATACTGCAATCTCATCAGTAAATGTATTTCTCACAGTTTGGAAACAATTATGTGTATATACTAGAATTGAAATAATAAGTAAATACATTGTAAATAATAAGAATTGGGCTTGACAGTTTGGGAAAGTACCAAATAAGCAAAACGGAAGGCTAAGTAAATTGGAATTGGAATCTATGGTATAAGTATAAACACATGTTTTTAGGTAGATAATGGTTATATAGGTAGATAGATATGGATATTGAAATAATAGATATAAGTATGGATTTAAATGTGAGTATAGAGTGGGTACTTATACAAGTACAGAAATAAAGAAGTGTGTATATGTGGTGTGCCATAGTGTGTGTGTGTGTGTGTGTGTGTGTGTGTGTGTATTTCCTAGCTTGAACACTGAGAGGACCTGAAAGTAATGCCTGCATACAATGAAATTCATGTTTAAGGCCCTTGCTTGATTTCTAAATACTATTATTAAAAAAAGAAAAGAAACCTGGAGATCTTGCAGAAGTGTTTGATTACAAGTCTGGAATAGACAAAAATGCAAGAAAAAATTTAAAAAATGATCATAGAACATCTTGTGAGACCACAGTGACAAGAAGTATTAGAGAAGGAAGGAGGAAGGAAGGAAGGAAGGGAGGAAGGAAGGAAGGAAGGAAGGAAGGAAGGAAGGAAGGAAGGAAGGGGAAAGGGAGAAAGGGGGAAGGAAATAAAGAGGGATGAAGGGATTAAGGAAAAAATAGAAAAGAGAGTGAACTTGGTAAAAAAACAAACAACCAAAATAAATAAACAAACAAACAAACAAACAAGGAAACAAACATGGGAGCTAACCTGAAAGAGTTTCTTACAGCTGAAAGTGGAACTGGATAAGAGTTATCCAAAATAACTTAATAAATGTTGGTGTCTTTGAATTATAACCCATAGAGTCAAGTAAAAGTCTATCAGCCCATACTGATATAAATGAATAATTAATTAAATAAATACATGAAGAGAAAGACAGCTTTCACTAACAGAATTCCAGGTTACATATGCAAAAGAAAAGAGAAAGTTAAAAAACAGCATTAGGCAAAAACCTTAGTAATTATATGCATACAAAATCCAATTATGAATACAAATACAGCATAAATTGAAGAAATACAACAAGAAAAGAATATCCCACCTAAATGTATGTTAAACAATCAGGGAAAGCTAGTAACTTTAGAATAGAGAAATATACCAAAAACCACACTAACAGAGTGGTGAAGGTTAACATCATCATTAATAAGATATACTGACATCATATATCTCATAATATGATGCAGAGAAATGGTACAACCTCATTTTGTATAATTATTTTAAAATATGTATAAACTTCATTCAGTTATGAAAAAATTAGACAAGCATAGATCAAGGGTCATTCATGAAAATAACTGAACAAGGTGGCTCAGTTGATTGAGCATCCAGCACTTGGTCATGATAAAATAAGATTAAGCCCTGTTTGTCAGTGCTCAGCAGAGAGTCTGCTTGAAGATTCTCTCCCTTTTCCCCTCCCCACTACTCATGCACTCTCTCATTCTCTCTCTCAAATAAATAAATGAATCCTTTTAAAAATACAACAGAAAGTAGTCTTTAAAAATGTGAAAATATGGGACATCTGGGTGGCTCAGGTTAAGCAATCACCTCTTGATTTTGGCTCTGGTCATGATCCCAGGGTGGTGAAGTTAAGCCCTGCATGGGGCTCCATGCTCACTGGGGAGTCTGCGTGAGATTCTCTTCTTTTCTCTCTGTGCCTCCCATTGCTTGTGTACTCTCTCTCTAAATAAATAAATAAATCTTTGAAAAAACATGTGAAAGTGTCAAAATCAAGGAAGGACAGAGGAAAAGTTATAGACTACAAGAAAGAAAGGAACATGATATCTTGCTAGGATCCTAGAACATAAAAAGGACATTATTGGAAAAACTGTTGAAGTCAAATGATGTTTTGGGATTAGATAGTAGCATTATACTAATGTAAATTTCCTGCTTTGAATAATTCACAGTTATCAAAGCTTCACTGGCTGGCTTCAAAGCTTCAAAGTGCAGGCTGACTCTCTTGTTAGGGGCTAAAGCAGCTGGTTACTTTAAAGATTTTATTTATTTATTTATTTATTTATTTATTTATTTATTTATTATGTATTTGCAAGAGAGAGACAGAGAACTCATCTACACTGCGAGAAGGGACAGAGGGAGAGGGACCAGGAGACTGCCGTCCCCACCCCCCACACACACACCATGCACTAAGCCCCTCGTGGGGCTGGACCCAGGGCTCCATGTTGGGCTCGATCTAACAACCCATGAGATCATGACCGAACCTAAATCAAGAGTCAGACACTCAACTAAGTCAACCACGTGCCCCGCAGCTGGTTATGTTTGATTGGAGCCAGTGCTCATCTACTATTATGAAAATCCTACGGCTCTCCAGAAATATGCTAAATCTACCCTGCCTGTGTTCTCTCAGTGGAGCAACAAAGCCTGGCTCACAGCACATCTGTTTACATCATGGTTTACTGAATAGCTTAATCTCACCGTTGAGATTCACTGCTCAAAAAAAAAAAAAAAAGGATTCCTTTCAAAATGTGACTGCTTATGGACCATGGTTACCCAAGAGCTCTGATGGAGATGGGAGATGAGATTAATATTGTTTTCATACCTGCTACCATGACATGCATTCTGCAGTCTGTATATTTAGGAGTAATTTTGACTTTTAAATATTATTTAATAAATAGATTTAATAAAGCTATAGGTGCCACAGGTAGTGATTCCTCTGATGGACCTGGGCAAAGTAAATTGAAAACTTTCTGGAAGGGATTCACTATTCTAGATGTCATTAAGAACATTTGTGATTAATAGGAAGAGGTCAAAATATCAATTTAAGAAGAGTTTGGAAGAAGTTGATCTTAACCTCCATGGATGACTTTGAGGAGGGGTTCAAGCCTTCAGTGGAGGAAGTAAAACAGATGGGGTGGAAATGGCAAGAGAACTAGAATTAGAAGTGGAGCCTGAATGGGGCACCTGGGTGGCTCAGTGGTTGAGTGTCTGCCTTTGGCTCAGGTTGTGATCCTGGAGTCCTGGGATCGAGTCCCACGTCGGGCTCCCCACATGGAGCCTGCTTCTCCTCTGCCTGTCTCTCTGCCTCCCTCTGTGTGTCTCTCAAGAATAAATAAATAAAATCTTAAAAAAAGAATGGAGCCCAAATTGTGACTGCATTTCTACAATCTCATGATCAAACTTGAACAGATGAAGAGCTGCTTCTTACGGTTGAGCAAAGAAAGTGTTTTTTGAGATGGAATCTACCCCTGGTGAAGATGTGAGGATCATTCAAACAACTTATTTGGTAAAACAGCAGTAGCATTTGAGAGGACCAAATCTAATTTTCAAAGAAGGCCTACCGTGGGTATGGTGCTATCAAACACCATTGCAGGATACAAAGAAATTCCTTGTGAAAGAGTCAATCGATGTGGCAAATTTCATTATTGTCATATTTTAAGAAATTGCCCCAGCTCTCCTGACTTTCAGCAACCCCCTCGCTGATTAGTCAGCTGTCAGCAGCCATCTGCGTTGGGGCAAGATCCTCTACCAGAAAAAAGGTTCACTGAAAGCTTAACATAAATTTTATATGTATTGGGAAATGAAAAAATTAATTTGAATCACTATAATTAATTTGACTCACTATATTGCAATATTTGGCATATTGTGGTAGTTTGAAAGCCTCAGTATCTCTGAGGTATGCCTATATCATAAAGATTTGTAACTTAAATGGAAGTACTAGGTAACTTTACACAGCACATAGGGAGATCTTGGTGGTAGTTTCCTCCCCTGCTTTGTTTGTGGGTAGGCAGAAAACGAAACCAAGCAAATAAACAAAATGAACAACAAAACAACACAAAGAAAAGTAAAAAAAAGAAAAGAAAAGAAAAAAATCATCTCACCTCATGGCAGTCCTCACACTGAGAAATATGAAGGCAAAAAAAATTTTAAATTGGCCTTAGGTTGATAGTATCTAAGGCTCATGACACAACTAGACATTTTTAAAACACAGGATTGAAAGAATTGGTAGAGATAGATATACAAGGACAACACCAAAAAAAGAAAAACAAAACAAAACCCAAAAGACAAAAACTACAAAAACTGTAAAATATCCTTGGAGAGAAAAACACTTGAATGACAGTGATCAAATACATAGAGTATATTTTAGATATAAAATATATTTTATAGGGATCCCTGGGTGGCGCAGCGGTTTGGCGCCTGCCTTTGGCCCAGGGCGCGATCCTGGAGACCCGGGATCGAATCCCACATCGGGCTCCCGGTGCATGGAGCCTGCTTCTCCCTCTGCCTATGTCTCTGCCTCTCTCTCTCTCTCTGTGACTATCATAAATAAATAAATAAATAAATAAATAAATAAATAAATAAATAAATAAATATTTTATATATCGATATTCTATAAAATATACACAATATATCCAGACAATGGAATATTACCCGTGCAAAAAAGAGATGAGCTATCAAGTCACAAAACGCACAGAGAAATTAAACTTTAAATGCATTTAGTAAGTGAAAGAAGCTAATCTAAAAGGGCTACATACTGTATGATTCCAACTGTGTGACATTCTTGGAAAGTTAAACTGTGGAGACAGTTAAAAGATCAATAGTTGCCAGGGATTTGGGGTGAGGGATGGATAGATAGAGCACAAAGCATTCTCAGGGCAATGAAACCACCCTTTATGATAATACAAAGGTCAATATATGTCACTGTAAATTTGATAATACCCATAGAATAAACAACACCCATGTGATGTAAAACATAGACTCTAGGTGAGGATGATGTATTATTATGTAGGTTCATCAGTTCTTACAAAGTGTCACTCTAGCTGAGGGTTATGATTTTGGAAGAGGCTATGCAAATGTAGGGGCAAATCTCTTTAATTTCTTCTCAAATTTACTATGAACCTAAAATTACAAAACCAAAGTCCCTTTAAAAATGTTTGATGTGTTCAAAGATATGAGAGATAGTCTTGAAAGTATGATGGAGGAAGAAACAGGTATCAAAAAGGATAAGATAATTTTGAAAAATAACCAATAGAGCTATAATAAATTCTAACAGAACTGAATATAAATTCTTGAAATTAGTAACCCAGTGGGTTTGACAAAGAGAACTAGTGAAGTAAAAGAGCATAAGAAATTACATGGAAAGAAAGGTGATATAATCCATGGACATCAGAAAAATGAAGATTTCAGACACAGCCCCCCAAAATTTTACATATGTGGAAAATTACTTTTAAGAAATTCTGGTGTAGCTATGCTGTATGGTTCAATTGGATAACAGCAATACTCAAGGGAGTCCTACTTCTGTGGTCTACTGTAATGATGCCTGCGTGAGGTAATGAAGGCAATACACCAGGGTCGTAACAGTGGAGATGCTGTGGATTGAAAGAATGTGGAAGCCATTTTGAAAAAGACATTAGTGTCTGACAGTTTATTGGTAAGGTTTGTCAGCACTTTCCTTTGATTACGTGGTTGTATTAATGAAACTAGAAAAACTCAAAAAACCAAACTATACTAAGTCATATTGGGGGATATTTAACCTCCACACATTTAGGGATGTGGTTGGCCGAATTTTAATGATTATTTTGCTAAAATGCAGATACTGTGCTATGTAACTCAGTCTCTGCAGCATTTCTAGGATGCAGACATAATTTTGCAAGAAATAGGAAAATCACTCATTCCAACAATGGAGGTGTAAATAATTCTACCATTAAAATACATATATACCAATGAATGGCACTGACACATGCGTAACTCCCCAGAGTTCTGTGGTTAGCATTGTTTGGAACGTGGCTTGAAAATAGGTTTTCATTCTTCATCTGTGAGATGAGCAAAGTCTTATTTATAAACCAAAGGTAAAAATTGGTGTTCCTAAATCTCTCAGGTACTTCTTCAGCAAAGGTTATACATCAGTTACCAGCATGGGATATAATGCCATAAACAAAAAACACCATCAACAAAATCTGGTTTACAGACCTCACATAATTATCCTAATAGGACAATACAAGTAGGAAGTGTCAAACCTAGAATTTGAAAAAAAATGAAACCTTAAGTCAGAATAAAACTATATTCCTTTCACTACATGATGTTGCCCCTCCAGCTGTTTTACCACTTCACATATCAGATGACTATACATTTATACATGACTTGGAGAACAAGTCTGTACTGCATGCTGGTTCCCATTGTATACAGATAGGATTGAAACATCAAGCATAATTTAATTTACCTTTAATTTTACTTCAGATTTAAGACAGAAAAATGGAGTCTTATTGTCTTCTGAATAACAAATCTTAGAATACTCCTTTATTAATCAAGAATCCAAATGGTTGCTTTCTGTCAGTGAAGTAACATATAGCAACCTCATTGTCGCCACTCAGAATCAGTTCCCAGGCTTTTTGTCTTGTCCAGGGCCTGTCACACTTACACAATATGCATGAACTTTTATTCTTTCTAAAGTTGGATGACACTTTACCTAATACATTCCTTTTTATCTTTCAATTTCTGATTCGTTATCTAAGTCAACCAGCTCTGATTTATCCTTTTTCCATATTTTAAAAATATTTATTAAGAACTTATGTCATTACTCAATGTATTTTTTAAAGCTTTTATTTATTTATTCATGAGACACACACACACACATACACATACAGAGAGAGAGAGAGAGAGAGAGAGAGAGAGAGGCAGAGGGAGAAGCAGGCTCCATGCAGGGAGCCCTATGCAGGACTCGATCTCAGGACCCCAGGATCACACCCTGAGCTGAAGGCAGGTGCTAAACTACTGAGCCACCCAGGGATTCCCCAATGTATTTTTTTAATAAAGATTTTATTTTTAAGTAATCTCTACACCCAACATGGGGCTCAACTACAAATCTGATATCAAGAGTGGCATTCTCCAAAGACTGAGCCAGCCAGGCACCCATTACCCAATGTATTTTGTATAACCAGATAACTTAGAGGTCAGGTATTGGCCACCTAGGTACTAGGACTAAAATAAGAATGAAAAAAAAACCTAAATTATTATTTATTTTGTTCATTTTAATTTAAAACATTAGAAACATTGAGAACTAAAGTATTATATTTCTTTTTTAAAAACTTACCAAGGGTAGCATCTACAGTCTTTGCCTTTTTTTTTAGATTTATTTATTTTAGAGAAAGATAGAGTGTGTAGTGGGGGAGAGGCAGAGGGAGAGAAGGAGGGAAAATCCCAAGCAGATTCCCGGCTGAGAGCAGAGCCCTACAAGGGGCTAGATCTCATGACCCTGAGACAATAACCTGAGCCAGAATCAAGGGTTGGACACTCATTCGACTGAGCCACCCAGGTGCCTCATTTTTTTTTCATTCTACTTCTGCATATATAATTAGTTAAAACATACTATGAAATATAAAGAATAGTATATATTACATAATAATTATACTATATACAACTATATATAATTAACATAAGCCAATCTAAGATTAGTAAACTAAAAATTAGAGGGTAAGGGAAAATACTGGATGAAAGACAAACTTAACAGTACCCTAGAGATAATTTAAGATGGAAAGATGCAGTGATAACAAATATATTAGGTATCTTTCAGTGCACAACAAATCAGAACAAAATTTAGAGGCTAAAAAAAAAACAACAAATAACAAATATTTATTATCCCAAAATCCAATGGGAAAGGAATCTGGGCACATCCTAGGTGGCTGTCTCTGGACCAAGGTCTTCCATAGGGCTGCAATCAACACATTATGAAGGAATTATTTTTCACATGGCTTTCTATGTTTTTTTATTATTTTTTTGGCTATGTTTGTATCAGTTTCCAAACATTTTATCCTACATGCTTTCAGAGCCATGCAATACCTTCTAGAGTGTCTTTAATGTAAAGTTTTTGCCAGTTTTACTCCCTTTGGGACATCTTCATCTTTTCAACACAATCATGTTCCTCATTTGTGTCCATATGTCTACTTGACTAAGTTTATTTAGTCAACCTGGCAACATATCTAGAGTCTCCTGAAGAGTGCCATTGTCAACATTCCCATTCTTTCTTCTACAATTCCATTTATGTTTGATGTAACTTTTATTTTTGGCATTTATCATTTTTATTTTTGCTGAATTTTCATATTTGTTGGCCAGTTTCATTTTTTATCATCTATGTTGGGAAATGTCATATATGTTTATCACTGCAAGAGAAGGAAGCATCATATCTACATGCCCTGCTGACAGTATATGAACTGAATAACATGCACAGAGTGCAGTTCCTTCAAAAGAACAGTGACATAAGTGGTCACAGATCATTTTGTGTATCTATTATTTACTTGCTGACTTGTGGACTAAGGAGGTGGCAGTGAATTTTGTACTTCAGTTTCTCACATGTAATGGTCAATGGTAACTAAAAATTGGAACGTGTTGTTATAAGATTCGCATTATTTAACTACACCCTAGTAACTAGAGTTCATCCTTCTCAGAATCATTTAAAGCAAGTGTTGACTATAATTTCTACAACAGAAAAGAATGGAAGATACGGTGAAAATGCCATTTTCATAAACATTTTCCAGTAGGGATTAATAAACAGGATATTCATAGACTCTCGATGAGATGACTATGTTATATGTGTTCTTGTGTGCCTTTAGAGGGCAGAATAGTGATTTCAAGAGCTGAATATAATTACAATATGTTCTTTGATTATTTCGCTTTTAATTTAATAAGTTTAATACGTTTTTTATAATTTAATAAGTTAGAATCAGTCAAATATTACTAAAAATAGTATGTATCTAACTCATACAAATTAAAACAATATGTATTTTTTTAAGATTTTATTTATTATTTGGGAGAGAAAGCACAAGCAGGGGGAGCAGCAGAAGGAGAGGGAGAATCAGGCTCCCTCTAAGCAGAGAGCCTGATGAGCTCAATCCCAGGACCCTGGGATCATGACCTAAGCTGAAGGTAAACGCTTAGTTGACTGAACCACCCAGGTCCCCCAGAATGGTCTATTTTTAAATGAGCTAAGGCTAAGACTGTAACTGCCTATTATGGATTAATTAACTGGAAAATGTTGATAACATGGATGGCAGCTTTCTTACATTCTAGTTCCATAAGCAGGAGTGCATTGACTCTAAAATCTTAATTGATCTTTCAATTGGTTATACACTATTAAATAAATCACATTACTCATACTCAAAAATTCAATGTAAGGCATTGGCCATATAGGTTTTTCTAAATGTGTAACAGTTGGTGTATATTCATAATTACATTTTTTGTTTTCTCCTCTCAAAAATCAACTTAGTCATCAAAAGCACTCACATAATAATTGATAACTCTCTGCAAAACACACATCTTTAGTATTAAAAAGCCTTCTATGTGTGAGTTGTAAAACAATATACAGAAATTTTATTTAGTCAAAAACAGTTGTTTCATTTTAAATGTAGTAGGTTCAGACGTGTGAAAGACTTTCTTGCCTTTGGTTTAAATTGGCTTGGTTTCAATTCAGCATGATACATGATCACAGATAATATTTGCTGGAAAAATAAGTTGAAGGTCAGAAAGAGGACAGGGAGCTCCTCCATGTTTCTGTTATCCCACCGAAGGGTCTGCCCCAGTTAGGAACTACAGTCTGGCACTCAGGATTTACAGTTGCAGGATATAGCCCTTTTACTAGATCTTCTACTTAGAGCTTTTTCAGCAAGTTCTGTGTGGACTACTAGGTCCAGGCAGTGAGCATTTAGCTGCTACCTCCTAGGATAGCTTTTCTTGAAAACTCAGATTCCTGGCACCTGGGGGAAGTGACAGCCTGTGTAGCCTGTGAGCACAAGCTATTTACTCTTCTTGTGGGATGAGTATACATACATATATACATAAGCAAAGTGGTTTCCCATTATACGCTATGTGGTACAAGTAAAGAGTAGAAATTGCCAGCCCCCTGGGATAAATGAAAAATAAAATAAAAACAATGAGGGATTCAACCAATTTATGATTGTATATCACTCTTGTCAAAGAAACCACTATCAGATTGGTAGGAAATTTCTGCTGCTTTTGGACAGACTATTTAACTTCCAGAAATGCATGACTTAAATGGGAAAAAGAGAAATTATGATTTAGAAAAGGAAATGCTAAAAAAAAAAAAAAAAACCAAACCACCTTAGGGTTCTTCAGCATACCCAGAAAATATGTTGCCAATACTAAAGATGTCAAGATCATGATCAGGGGTTACAAAAATTATTACTTCATTGTGATTTTATTTTTACACATAATTTGAAGCTACAGAAGAATTAGGCCATCTCCAAAGATTTTATCATGAGAGGTAAAAAAAGTTTGGATAAATGCGGAAAAGGCAGAGTAGGTAAATGTAATAAGGAATACTCATAGAAAATATAATTAGTACTATATCAATAATTGAATTTGTATTCAAAATATTTCCCCACAATTAAAACCTTAATGTGTGTGAGATGGTTCAGATGTTTACTTCTCTGTAATATTAAGGATGAGAAAACATTATCTTTGAACAAATTCATTCATATTCATATTCAACTTCACCCTCTTTTCAAAACTGGGATAGGCATTATAGGGAAAGAAGAGGACAGATCTTTCACAAACACAGATACAGAATTTTTTACCATATAACAAGTCAAATTTGACAACACACAAAAATGTGATACAACATGGCATAATATCCAAGGATTAAATCATATTTTAATATTTAAAGTTTAATTAAAATATTTAATCACACTGTGAAAAGGAGAAGGAGGAGGAGAGACAACTATAGCCATTAAGTACAGAGTGATGAGTGATTACATTTAAAATTACCACGTATTTTCTGTTTTAGAGCTTCAAACTATAATGTGCCAATTCTGGAATGAGATAATCTAGATGTTTCTC